>NW_027497687.1:0-148421 GCF_021521415.1 Bidens hawaiensis | reverse complement strand
TCACAACAAACAACGGCCATATACTTGCCCATCGTCTTCTCTCGTCAAAGGGCCACCTACTAGGTTGTCGGCTTTGTTTATATGTTTTCATCAACACATTTTCTTCCTAATAAGATTATAAAATTATATTATACACTAATCATATGACAACCAATTTATGTCATAAGAAAGCCAAACTTATGTCAAAATACAAACATAAATACAAGATAAAAGATCAATAAAATGTTAAATTAAATATCGTAGATAAGAAAAGGAAATATGAAACTTTATAATATTAAAAGTTTATAATTGATATCACATAAAAATTAATTATCCTATCTTATCCTATCAATATACTTAGATTATTATGAAACAGCAAAACTAACTTTATTTAGTAAAAGTTGTACATTAACTTTACTATTAATAGACGTATTAACAAATCATATTTATCATAGTGTTATACATGCATATATAATTATCCATTATATCATTATATCATAGAACACCCTTATTATAATCACATGAAAAGATCGACAAAATCACGTGATAAGATCAACTAGGCATATCACTAGATCAAGAACACATTTTATTACAATATTTATAAAACAAACTACAGGGTGAACAAAATTTAATACAAAACAACAAAGTAAATATAAGATCGGTAAGACTAATTAGGCTGTGGGTAATGGGGGGAGAGGGGGAGGTGTCACACCCGGCCCTGAACGGCGGAAACAGCCGGGCTGCGCGCGAGTGGGGATTGATAATTAAGCACGGGCCATTGCAAACATTCAAAGTAAGATTTTCATTGCGCATGAAATGTTTAATACAAATACATTACATTGTTTAAGGATTACATAAAAACATCCAAGTATAAGAACTGTTGAAGATTTCCACGCCATATCCCCTTTGCGTGGCGGGAACAACCGCGCGCATCGAAGGGATAGAACTAAAATCTTCCAAAAAGCTAGTTTTAGATGTTCAGCGTGAGGTGCTCTAAGTGTGACTCCATGCGCTACCTAGTTATCTCCTGAAAGACACGTAAAACATTTGAATCAGTATAAACTGAGTGAGTTCACAAGTTTTAGTAACTTGATAAATCGTATTGCATCATAGTCTTGATAGAAATCATTCTAAAACATAATTCTGATAGCATCATTGAAACGCATGCTTAGTAAAACATAGTTCTGATAACGTTTCCTTTGATAAATCCGTCCCGCGGGTTACGCTGCGAACAATTCTGAGTACCGTGCTCGTCTGTGTAAGTGGCGCTGCCACTACGAGCGAATAATACCGTCCCGCGGGTTACGCGCGGACGTTATGCCGGAAAACAAGGCGCTCGTCTGCGTAAGAGGAGCGACCCCTACGAGCGGGCTCAATCCCATAGTACTGCCCCGTGACATGCTAGGCACTCGTCTGTGTAAAAGGTGCGACCCCTACGAGTGGGCGGATCAAACCAGCAGTCCCTACCCTTAGAGTTCCAATGGTAAAGTGATCACTTACTCGAATCTGGTGCACTAACATCGAAAACCATAGATAACCGCTTGCATTGCTCATCATGAAACATAATTTAAACACATAATCGCTTGCATAGCTTATACCGTGATAAAACATTATTTCAGTACGTGTCCCTCGCCCCGAAAACAGTTTAAAAATAGTGAAAACAGTGAAAATAGGGGCTGTGAGACTCACCTGTGGTTCTTGTTAAGGGATTAATCGAGATTCGGGTTTTCTTGGTGTTGGCCTCGGAATTGAAGGTCTAGAATACGATTAAATAACAAGTATATATATTAAGATCCAGAAATAGGAGAATATAAGGTTTGGAAAGTAGATCTCAGGGTTATAATCTCGGCTTACCTAGTAACAGGAACGAAATTGAAAATCAAACGGATGCTTGGACGATGATTAGTGCAATTTGCAGTTTTAAGAGAGAAGTTTGAAGTGTGTTTGGGTGATAATTTGGGTTACATATTTATAGGCAAGATTTAGGGAACACAATCCCTTACTTTAGGGGATTGTAATCTTTTCATATATAGGTGTAATGATGATAAAGTATGGAAATTATTATTATTTATTTAAAAGTGGAGGAGTGGGTAAAAGATTCTGATTTGATTTGGACAGGACATGCAGGTCTGTGGTTGGTGAGAGTAGGGTGGCTGACAGTTGACTTTTCATGTTACAGTATGCTTTTTCAGGTGCTTTTGTCAGTGTACAGTTAAAAAGTAGAAATCTCTGAAACACGCAACTGTTTCCTTTTTGGGCGGGAATAATCTCCTTATATCTGGAGATTAGGCTAAGTGTTCTGTGCGTATAGCTTTGTGCGCAAAGCTTTCTGCGTGAAGGACATTTCTTTGCTGCGGGTAGGTACGTAACCTTCTCGCAGTCAGGGACATTGAGTTTCACTTGTAGATTCTCCAGGTGGTCTTGGTATTTCAACATAGTGATCAGTTATGTTGAAGTCAATTCCATCTTGGAGCTTCAGACAAACTAACTCTCAATGTTCCCGCCATGCGGGGAGGTTAGTTCTCCTTCCGCACGCGCATAAACGATTTAGGATGCACCCGCCTTAGCATCATGCGGGATGGTCAACCCATCAGACAACATAAAGTTAAGTTACATGAAAACATAAAGTCAAAACATTCGCGCATGGCGCACATAACATATGCCCACGCTGGTTCTTACATCGCGCGCTCGCGCAGGGCGTACATAACGTGCCCGCGCTGATTCTAATTTAGCGCGCATAATATTCACAATCACCTAATTATTAGGTTGATTACTTAGTTTATAGGGTTGGGAAATTACCGGGTGTCACATTTTCCCCCTGTTAAGAGAATTTCGTCCCGAAATTTAGGAGACGTCGCTGGCAGAAGCCATGTTCTGAAAGAGGTGTGGGTATTTCTTGCGTATTTGATCTTCTCTTTCCCAAGTTAATTCAGGCCCACGCCTTGAGTTCCATTGAACCTTTACTAACTTGATTCTGCTTCTGCGTAACTTTTGTTCTTTCCAATCGGTTACTGCTATAGGTTCTTCTACGAAGTGCAGTTGTTTGTCGATGTGAATCTCTTCCAACGGTAAAATCAACGTTTCGTCAGATAAACACTTTTTGAGGTTGGACACATGAAACGTATCATGAACTCCACTGAGTTCGGCGGGTAAACGGAGTTTATAAGCAACCGGACCGATCTTTTCCAGGATCTCAAATGGTCCAATGTAGCGCGGATTCAACTTTCCTCGCTTGCCGAAACGGGGGACTCCTTTCTATGGAGAGACTTTCAAAAGTACTCTATCCCCTACTTGAAACTCCAACGGTTTCCTTCGCACATCTGCGTAGCTCTTCTGTCTGTCGCGCGCTGTCTTAAGGCGATCCCGTATCTGAAAAATCTTGTCTGTTGTTTCTTGGATCAATTCTGGACCAGTCATTTGCTTGTCACCCACTTCAGCCCAGCACAGTGGGGATCTACACTTGCGCCCATACAAAGCTTCAAACGGCGCAGCCTTGAGGCTTGTGTGATAACTGTTGTTGTAAGAAAATTCAACCAATGGGAGATGAGTATCCCAGCTACCTCCGAAATCGATTGCGCACGCGCGCAGCATATCTTCCAATGTCTGGATTGTTCGCTCGCTTTGTCCATCTGTTTGGGGATGATATGCCGTACTCATGTCAAGACGAGTACCTAAAGCCCCTTGTAACGATCTCCAAAACCTTGAGGTGAACCGACTATCTCTATCAGAAATGATGGACACTGGGACTCCATGTTTTGAAACTACTTCTCGAATATACAATCGGGCTAACTTTTCCATCTTATCGGTTTCCTTGATCGGCAGGAAGTGCGCTGACTTAGTTAGCCGATCTACGATAACCCAGATCGTGTCGTAACCCCCAGGTGTCCTTGGCAGTTTGGTGATGAAGTCCATAGAGATTTGTTCCCACTTCCACATGGGAATTTCTGGCTGCTGAAGTAACCCCGACGGCTTCTGGTATTCAGCCTTTACCTTCGAACACGTCAGGCACTTACTGACATACGTCGCGATGGCGCCTTTAAGATTGGGCCACCAATACAGCACTTTAACATCTTGGTACATCTTGTCTGCGCCAGGATGTACGGAATACCGCGTCTTGTGAGCTTCGTTTAATACTTGCTCGCGCAATCCTCCCTTGAGAGGGACCCATATGCGGTTAGCAAAATATCGAGTGTCGTTTTCCTTGATCTCCAAATTCTTAATCATACCCCCAAGGGATTCGTTTTTAACAAACTCTGGTTTCAAGGCTTTTTGCTGAGCGTCTCTGATGCGGGTAGAGAGATCTGCGCGAATGGTCAACCTTAGAGCCTTGACTCGCAGCGTTTTTATTCGCTCCTTCCTACTTAGCGCGTCTGCTACCACGTTCGCCTTTCCAGGGTGGTACTTAATTTCACAATCATAATCATTCAACAACTCCACCCATCTTCGTTGCCTCATGTTTAAATCCTTTTGATCATATATATGTTGAAGGCTCTTGTGATCCGTAAAGATTATACACTTTGTACCATAGAGGTAGTGGCGCCAAATCTTTAACGCGAAGACAACCGCTCCAAGTTCCAGATCATGCATTGTGTAGTTCTTTTCATTGGCCTTGAGTTGGCGCGAGGCATACGCTATGACTTTGTCTCGCTGCATAAGGACGCATCCGAGTCCCTGATGTGAAGCGTCGCAGTAAACGATGATGTCATCCGTCCCCTCGGGCAGAGACAAAATTGGCGCACTACATAACTTCTGTTTCAACATTTGAAATGCCGCTTCCTGATTTTCGCCCCAAACAAACTTCTTGTCTTTCTGAGTTAGCGCGGTCAGAGGTAGAGCTATCTTGGAGAAGTTCTCAATGAAGCGTCGATAGTAGCCAGCTAGTCCTAGGAATTGCCTCACCTCAGTTGGGGTTTTTGGCGCTTCCCAGTTTTCGATGGCCTTGACTTTGGAAGGATCAACGTGTATTCCTTTCTCGTTTACAACGTGACCGAGAAAGTGAACTTCTCTAAGCCAAAACTCACACTTGGAAAACTTCGCATACAACTTTTCCTTCCTCAACAATTCCAAAATCAATCTCAGGTGTCGCTCATGCTCGGCCTTGGTCCGAGAGTAAATCAGAATGTCATCTATAAACACAATCACAAACTTATCCAAGTATGGTTTGCACACGCGGTTCATCAGATCCATGAATACAGCCGGCGCATTAGTTAGCCCGAAAGGCATCACTAAGAACTCATAATGGCCGTATCTAGTTCGGAAGGCTGTTTTCGGCACATCTTCCTCATGGACCCTAAGTTGGTGGTATCCTGACCGTAGATCTATCTTCGAATAATAACTGGATCCCTGCAACTGGTCAAATAAGTCGTCAATCCTCGGTAAGGGGTACCGATTCTTGACTGTCAGCTTGTTCAGCTCCCTGTAGTCAATACACATCCGGAAGGAACCATCCTTCTTCTTTACAAACAGTACTGGAGCTCCCCAAGGTGAGAAGCTTGGGCGTATGAAACCCTTATCCAATAGTTCCTGTAGCTGATTGGATAACTCTTGCATCTCAGATGGAGCTAATCGATAAGGCGCTCGAGCTACTGGCGCAGCTCCTGGGACTAAATCAATACGAAATTCGACTTGTCGCGGCGGCGGTAATCCGGGCAAATCTTCAGGAAAAACTTCTGGAAATTCGCGCACTACTGGTAAGTCTTCAATTCTTCGCTCATCTCCTTCCTTCTCTACTACATGCGCCAGGAAGGCGTAGCACCCTTTCCTTAGGCACTTGCGCGCCTTTAGGCACGAAATCAGTTTCGTCGCAACTCCCCTTCTTTCCCCTTGAATCACCAAGGTTTCTTCGTTCAACAGTGGGATCCGAACCTGCTTCTCATGGCAAATAACCTCCGCGTGGTTCTCGACTAACCAATCCATACCTACCACAATGTCAAAACTTCCCAAGTCTATCGGCAACAAGTTAATATTGAACCCGTGACCTCCCATGACTATTACACATTGTTCAGTTCTTTCGTTCGCGCATAACTGCCTACCATTGGCTAGTTCTATAGTATAAGGTGTGTCTAGCCTACTGGTTGCTAAGCCTAGGGAGTCTTTAAACTCAGCGGATATAAAACTTAGGTCAGCACCAGTATCAAATAAGACAGATGCAAAATGGCCGTTCAGTAAAAACGTACCGGTTACCACATTCGGCTCTTCTTTTGCTTCGCCTGCGCCGATCACAAAAGCTCTCCCGCGAGCTTGGTTTCCCTTTTGTGGGCAATCCCGACTGAAATGCCCTGGTTTCCCGCATGCGTAGCAGTTGTCACTGGCTCCAGCTTCCTTAGCACGGCAATTCACCGTCTTGTGCCCTGTCCTGTTACATTTGGCGCACATGATGCTCGCGCATTCACCCTCATGGTGAAACTTGCATTTGTTGCACCATGGGTAAGGCCCGCTGTATCCTTTCCTTGATGGCTCCGCGGCTTGGATCGCGTAAACCCTTGCGCTTTCCTGCTTCTTGAACGGTGGCTGCTTGGAGTCGGACCCTCGGTGGTGAGAGTTCCATTTCCTCTTGGAGTCAGAGGTTCGCTGCTCGTTTCCGCTCGTAGTCAACATACCCGCACGGACCGTATCCCTTGTAAGGGTGATGGCCCGCGCTACCGCCTCATCAAAGGTTGGGGGCGCTGCGGCGTTGAGCGGAACCCTAACAACAGGAGGTAACCCAAAGATATACCTCTCGATCTTCTTTTCCTCCGTGTTTGCCATGTCTGGCACCAACTGGCAAAGCTCGTTAAACCGGTTGTTGTAGGCGTCGATGTCCGTTCCTATCATGGTGTGGTTCCAGAATTCCTGTTGCAGACTCTGAATTTCTGCGCGAGAGCAGAACTTTCTCATCAACATTTCCTTCAGTTCCTCCCAGGTCTTGTGAAGAGCAACTTCTCGCCCCAAAGTCTTCACTTGAAGCTTCCACCAAGACGAAGCTGCTTCTTGGAACATGCAGGTCGCGTAAAGGACCTTCTGGTTCTCACTACATCTGCTAATGGAGAGAACTGTCTCCATCTTGTCAATCCAGTTGTAGAGCCCAATGGCCCCTTCGGTACCCTTGAATGGCCAAGGCCTACAGGCCATAAATGTCTTATAGGAGCACCCTTTGTCCAAGGCTCCTGATTCGGGTTCTGGGGTCTCGTTCTGACGACCCTGACTAGATTCGGCCTTGCTGGCCTCATGTGTCGCGATCGCCTGCGCGATTATTTCCGCGAGTTCCTCGGGTGTCATGGTAATTCCCTTGGCTCTGGTTGGAGGCATTCTCGTTCTTAAAAAGAGAAAATATAACAAACTTAGCGCATGTACCATGAGCACATAGTGTTTTATCCTTAATGTTCACTAGACATTGTGTGACCCGTGTTCCTAAGTGTGTGTGGTTTTTCTTTTGAAAATATTTTCCTTGAAAAATACTTCATGCGATTCCCCGACGGTTATAGTCTAGGTTAAAACTTCTTTTCCTAGTTCGCTATAACCAGTGCTCTGATACCAATCTGTCACACCCGGCCCTGAACGGCGGAAACAGCCGGGCGCGCGCGAGTGGGGATTGATAATTAAGCACGGGCCATTGCAAACATTCAAAGTAAGATTTTCATTGCGCATGAAATGTTTAATACAAATACATTACATTGTTTAAGGATTACATAAAAACATCCAAGTATAAGAACTGTTGAAGATTTCCACGCCATATCCCCTTTGCGTGGCGGGAACAACCGCGCGCATCGAATGGATAGAACTAAAATCTTCCAAAAAGCTAGTTTTAGATGTTCAGCGTGAGGTGCTCTAAGTGTGACTCCATGCGCTACCTAGTTATCTCCTGAAAGACACGTAAAACATTTGAATCAGTATAAACTGAGTGAGTTCACAAGTTTTAGTAACTTGATAAATCGTATTGCATCATAGTCTTGATAGAAATCATTCTAAAACATAATTCTGATAGCATCATTGAAACACATGCTTAGTAAAACATAGTTCTGATAACGTTTCCTTTGATAAATCCGTCCCGCGGGTTACGCGCGGACGTTGTGCCGGAAAACAAGGCGCTCGTCTGCGTAAGAGGAGCGACCCCTACGAGCGGGCTCAATCCCATAGTACTGCCCCGTGACATGCTAGGCACTCGTCTGTGTAAGAGGTGCGACCCCTACGAGTGGGCGGATCAAACCAGCAGTCCCTACCCTTAGAGTTCCAATGGTAAAGTGATCACTTACTCGAATCTGGTGCACTAACATCGAAAACCATAGATAACCGCTTGCATTGCTCATCATGAAACATAATTTAAACACATAATCGCTTGCATAGCTTATACCGTGATAAAACATTATTTCAGTACGTGTCCCTCGCCCCGAAAACAGTTTAAAAATAGTGAAAACAGTGAAAATAGGGGCTGTGAGACTCACCTGTGGTTCTTGTTAAGGGATTAATCGAGATTCGGGTTTTCTTGGTGTTGGCCTCGGAATTGAAGGTCTAGAATACGATTAAATAACAAGTATATATATTAAGATCCAGAAATAGGAGAATATAAGGTTTGGAAAGTAGATCTCAGGGTTATAATCTCGGCTTACCTAGTAACAGGAACGAAATTGAAAATCAAACGGATGCTTGGACGATGATTAGTGCAATTTGCAGTTTTAAGAGAGAAGTTTGAAGTGTGTTTGGGTGATAATTTGGGTTACATATTTATAGGCAAGATTTAGGGAACACAATCCCTTACTTTAGGGGATTGTAATCTTTTCATATATAGGTGTAATGATGATAAAGTATGGAAATTATTATTATTTATTTAAAAGTGGAGGAGTGGGTAAAAGATTCTGATTTGATTTGGACAGGACATGCAGGTCTGTGGTTGGTGAGAGTAGGGTGGCTGACAGTTGACTTTTCATGTTACAGTATGCTTTTTCAGGTGCTTTTGTCAGTGTACAGTTAAAAAGTAGAAATCTCTGAAACACGCAACTGTTTCCTTTTTGGGCGGGAATAATCTCCTTATATCTGGAGATTAGGCTAAGTGTTCTGTGCGTATAGCTTTGTGCGCAAAGCTTTCTGCGTGAAGGACATTTCTTTGCTGCGGGTAGGTATGTAACCTTCTCGCAGTCAGGGACATTGAGTTTCACTTGTAGATTCTCTAGGTGGTCTTGGTATTTCAACATAGTGATCAGTTATGTTGAAGTCAATTCCATCTTGGAGCTTCAGACAAACTAACTCTCAATGTTCCCGCCATGCGGGGAGGTTAGTTCTCCTTCCGCACGCGCATAAACGATTTAGGATGCACCCGCCTTAGCATCATGCGGGATGGTCAACCCATCAGACAACATAAAGTTAAGTTACATGAAAACATAAAGTCAAAACATTCGCGCATGGCGCACATAACATATGCCCACGCTGGTTCTTACATCGCGCGCTCGCGCAGGGCGTACATAACGTGCCCGCGCTGATTCTAATTTAGCGCACATAATATTCACAATCACCTAATTATTAGGTTGATTACTTAGTTTATAGGGTTGGGAAATTACCGGGTGTCACAGGAGGGGCGCGGTCCAGGTGGCGGGTGAGGTGGCTCGCGAACACCACTACACCCCTCAAGTGAGCCAGGGCGCGGACGAGCCCCGTGGCCGGGACCACAGGGCATTGTAGCCGTTTGATGATTGACTGGTCAAACTAGCCGTTGACTGGTCAATATATATATATACATATATATATATATATATATATATATATATATATATATATATATATATATATATAGTTTTTTTTACCTATAAATACAAATCCACACACATACTTTACAAAAACTCAAACCACACTTTCCCTCTACCAAAACTTCATTTTCTCTCCATATTATAAATGGCATCGTCATCATCGTCTTCGTCTTCCTATTCTATCGAAGAAGACAAACTCATTTGTCAAGCGGTTCAAACAACGATAAACTTTTTTAATATAAAAACTACCAATGTGATATTCCAATACAAGAATCGACGATCACCAATGAACAACGACTCGACAACATAAATATCATAAAGAGCCGTGAGTTACACGACAACGTTCGGCATGAGTTGGTCGAGCATTTGTGAGATAGAAGACCCGATAATCTTGTATTAGACTAGTATCAATGTAATGCTTTATATTATTATTAATGTAATGTTTTATATTATTATTTAATGTATTAATTCATCATCATCATCGTACTCAGTATATCCCACCAATAGCAATGCTATGGTAGAGTCTGAGGAGGGTAAGATGTAGACAGCCTTACCTCTATCCCATAGGGATAGAGAGGCTGCTTCCGGTGAGACCCCCGGCTCGATAGTAGTTTTGCATCAAGCATTGGACATAAGGCACATAACACTCAATCATCGGGACACCGTCTGATTGGTGCATGTGCCCTTGTCTTTCAGCTATCAACGCCACCACATGATGTCAGATTAACCTTCTGCCACTTTTAACGTTATTTTCATGAGATTAGTAAAATAATGTCAAAATTAGTGCAATTTTACTTTTGCCCACCCGAGTGCAATTTTACTTTTAACGTTATTTTAATTTAATGTATTAATTAAAGTAATTAAATAAATAAAAAACTGGATCAAGCCCCTGATCACCTGGACCATTACACCCTCTGGGGCTTGGTTGAGGGGCTTGATCTAGGGCCATGTCATCGCCTACGTGTCGGGTTTTGATTAAATCACTTGGGGCTCAACCAAACCCCATTACCCTTAGCCTTATAGTGTGCGTTAAGCCACTACCATGTCATTTAAGGAGAGTGCTACACACCATTAGGCTATATGTAGTAGAGGGACTACAAATTGTGGTGAATTGCGACACGTGGCGCCCAGTCAATAAGGAGTAAGAATTTGTTTTTGGGTGTAATGGTGTAGGGGCTACAAACTGGGTCCACAATATCTTTTTTTATTATTTTCTTTTTATAATTAAACTAAACAAATAAAAACCAATTTATTTAAATAATTAAATAAAAATGCATTAAAATTAAAAAGAAATACAAAAAAATACATAACTAAAAAAATATATATAATTAAAAATTAAAAAAAATACATAACTAACAAAATACATAACTAAAAATAAAAAAATACATAACTAAAAAAAATACTAATATCCATAATATTCGCGCATTTTTTCAATTCGTTGTCGTTGCAATAATGCGGCCTCTTCGTGTAACCCGGGCGCTTTGAGGGATTTGTATTCTTTACTCATTCAATTTCAACATAGCGGCAATCTTTTCTTGTTGTTTGTTGGTTTCTCTCATGGCATCGTTGAGTTCCTCGACACACTTTTCGTGTTTTATTGATAATTTCTCTCATGCTAGCGGTGAGTCCACGGAATTCGGTTGGTTCGGGTTGTTTTTAGAATTCATTTTGCTAGATTTTTTAAAGAAGGTTTATGTTTATATAGATATGAAATGGAGAAGAAGGATATAAAATGAATATGAAGTGGAGAATAAAGTGTATGTTTATATAGATTTATAAATATATTGTTTTAATTAATTTTTTTTATTGTTGACCGTTTGACAACGATCAAATTGTTAAAATATTATTATTTTTAAACAACTTTGGGCGATAATAACCCTCCGCCCCCGCCCCTTTTCGCCCAAAAATCGCCGGAGGGGGGGGGGGGCGGTGTTTCAAAACCTCTCGCCCCTTTTCGCCCCTCCTTCTCGCCCCACTACGTATTGCCTTATGGATAGGCCTGTAAACGAACCAAACGTTCGGTGAACTGTTCGTGAAATGTTTCGGCGGGAAGTTCGTTTATGTTCGTTAATTTAATAAACGAACGAACATGAACAAAAAGTTTGTGTTCGTTTAATTAAACGAACGAGCATGAACATGTGTTCCGTTCGTTCATTTATGTTCATGAACGTTCATTTATGTTCGTTTATTTATGTTTGTTTGTGCCTGTGTATTTATGTTTGTTTATGTATTAATAAAAAATAATTAAATAATATTTGGATGAGTTATTTACTTAAAGTTTTATATTTGTTAATCTGTGTTCATTTAAGTGTTTTCATTTATATTCGTTTATGTTTGTTTGTGTTCATATATGCTCTTTATCTTTGTTTAGTTATATTTGGTTATGTTTGTTTGTGTTCATATGTGTTCTTTATCTTTGTTCAACTATATTGTAAATTTTAAACAAACAAACCTAAACGAACACAGATGTTCATTTTTTAAATAAACGAACATGAACATAAATATTTTTTCGATTAAGTGTTCGTGTTTGTTTAAAGTTAGATGAACGGACATGAACATGCCCTTATTCGTGTTCGTTCAATTCGTTTACATGCTTTCGTTATTCACATTGATGAATACATCGGTCTTAATCTATGGGCTTTGCCGATTTTATTTGTGTTCGTGAACCGTTCGTGAACACATTATTTTCCTTAACGAATGAACACAAACATAAAATCTCGTTCGGTAAGTGTTCGTGAACCGTTCGTGAAAACATTATTTCCTTAACGAACAAACACGAACAAGGCCTTGTTCATGATTTCAGGGGGTTACTGACCAGATAGATCTATTGAGTGAGAGAAAGTGGCCTCGGTTCATTTACAGCCAACTTATGGAGCGTCAATGCATTGGTGAATTGACGGGTCTAGAGGGAGAGGAGGGCTTAGCATGTGGGGCCATTCTTTTCTCAACCAATAAGATTAAAAAGTATTGTTTTATTTTTTTACCGTTAGTCTCTCCGGTCACATGGTGTTACTTTTAGTTATAAGAAAGTTGTATGAGATTTCTAAAATTAGTTAAAATTTATAAAAAAGAAATATTTTATATAATGTGAAAGCATGACAAAAATAATTGAAGAATATTCAATAAAATAATTGAAGAATATTCAATGTGAAGAAGTTTTCAACATACTTTTAAAAATGTCTGAAAGTTACGACCCTCACTTTTCAAAAGTCCATTTAAAAAGAATATTAAATTCCAAAGTCTTGTTTTTAAATAACTAATGAAATATTCACCAGGTAACGGGATTTTATAAAATATTTAAGAAGCATTAGTTACAACTATAAATTAAGCTTGTACTAAGAGCATTCACACTAATGTAGCTATCTATCTTAATTTATATAATTTAAATAGTTATTACATTTTTATAAACTTTTTTTTTAATTTTGTTTAACCTCCCCGCGTCTTATTATCATCTATATCTCACTTTGACTAAAAAACTTAATTAATTACATGTTGTTTGTCTTAGACGCTAAACAATATAAAGATTGATAAATAGTGCACCATTCAAAGAGACACTATTCACAAAACTCTAAATTTTAAATTTGAGAATGGAGATGGAGATGGAGATGGATGTTAATGAAGGTGAAAAACTGAAGAAACACTAAATGACCCCGACAGATTACGGATAATCTTAGGGTTAAGTAGATGTTTCCCACGAGGGTTAGGTCCGGCAAAGATGGTTATTCTTCTGATGACCTGCAAAACAGACACCGTGAGCTCGTCACTGAGAAGGGGGGGTACCTCCTTGTGACCACCCTCCGGCGTGAGAATCAGACTAGATTGCTCTGAATATAAGTGTATATTAAGAGAAATAGCTAGAGCAGATAAGATATGTGATAATGATGGTATAAGATGTGATAAGATAAAATATCCATACCGTTCCAAGGTGTTGGAGTATTTATAGCCGAAGGTAGGTTTCCAAGCAGGTACAGCCAGCTGTATAATATTCCTTTTATACCAACTGTGGGCTACGCACGTGCCGTGCTGGTGGTTGGTGGGTAAGCAGCGGCTGATAGTGACATGGCCGGCTGTGTACTATTCCTTTTCCACCAACTGCAGGCTATGTACGTGCCACGATGAGGGTTGGTGAGTAGGCAGCAGCTGATAGTGACATTTTGTACTAGAGCGTGCTCCTCGTCGTACTGTTGTCAGTGAGCTGTCACCCTGTGATGGGCTGCTTTGGTCAGATCTTGTCTATTTTGTCCATACCTTGGCAGGTATAGTACAAAAGATCCTCCAGAAGCGTACGGACTGGCTCATTTGGGCGGGAGTATTCCCGCCTTGCTCATTCCTTCTTCAGGTGACATTACTAAATTATTGAGAGTTAGTGCCATGTGCGTGTAGCCTTACTATTAGTGCGGGTAGCCTTCCCTGATGGCTTGTATCCGCAGCTGCGGGAACAGGCGGGGTACTTCACCATTGAGAGGCTTTTCCTGCGGGAACAGCTGGCGTACTGCGCGTAAGGTCTTCATCTCTCTGAGCATGGTGGGTCCTGCGGAACCAGTTGATCTTTGCGCAGACGTCCCTCTTCAAGGTGAGTCTTGCGGGTCCAACTGAGCTCTGCTGGGACCTACCTCTTCAAGTCCCCCCAGTCCAATGTTCTTCTCATGAATTGTTAATAAGTGAGGTGAACTTTTGGACTTAAGCAAGGGGTTTTGAAAAGGGTTTTAGTTTTAAGGTTCTCCATGGGGATTCTTCCCGCGGTTTTCCTAATGTCACGTGCAGAAATTCCCGACTTTTCTGCTTGATCTTTGGGTATGATGCGGGTAGGTGTGTAACCTCCTCGCAAGTCAGGAGCGTTGAGTTTCACTTGTGTAGATTCTCCACGAGGTTTTGGTAGTTTTAGACATAGTGATCAATTATGTTAAACAACCAATTCCATCTTGGAGCTTCAAACAATCTAGTTCTCAACGTTCCCGCTATGCGGGGATGTTATTTCCCTTTCCACAAGCATGGCCCAGAAGATCCTTCTTGGTTTTAATTCCCTGCAAGTGCTAAGTATGTGAAGGGTTTCGCCTTGACACTGTACCCGCACTCGTCTTATAGTTACTTGACTTCCAAGGTATTCTTAGCTTCAATTCCCTGCAGGTGCTAAGTATGTGAAGGGTTTCGCCTTGACACTGTACCCGCACTTGTCTTACGGTTTCTTGGTTACCAAGGTATTCTTGGCTTCAATTCCCTGCAGGTGCTAAGTATGTGAAGGGTTTCGCCTTGACACTGTACCAGCACTTGTCTTACGGTTTCTTGGTTACCAAGGTAAGGGGGTATATTCCCTCTTATTTTTGAATCTTTTTGAAATATAAATGTTTGTGGGGTAGGACCGTCACTTTCACTTACTGACTTGCTTTATAAACGTTATATGACTTGCTCATGCATATTATAGTTTAATTTGGCACTTGTTTTGCCTCATAAACAATATATGATTCGCTCATGCATACTTTAGTTTAACTTAGCAATTTTCCAAGTGTTTTGAATAAGTTAACCTTTCGACGCGTGGTTGTCAATAGGTTAGTTCAGTTTCCTCTATCATGATTGTGCGGGTAGGACCATCACTTTCATTTAGTGGGATGACCAAACTTCACCTATAAATGACCTGCGTGAAGGTTTTCCTCATCTTTTTAGAAATTTTCTAAGTGTTTTGAATAAGTTAACCTTTCGACGCGTGGTTGTCAATAGGTTAATGTTCAGTTTCCTCTATCATGATTGTGCGGGTAGGACCGTCACTTTCATTTAGTGGGATGACCAAACTTCACCTATAACTGACCTGCGTGAAGGTTTTCCTCATCTTTTCCTTAGAAATTTTTGCCGTTTTTTGTGTTTATGCGGGTTTTGCCGCCTTCCACACGCAACGACTTACTTCCCCACTTATTTATGCGGTGAATACCGGCATATCAGTGTTTTGAATAAGTATAAAGGTAAGGCTATCAACACAATGTGATAAAGGAGAATCATTTCCATTAGAAGTGGCTCTAGGCCTTTTCTTTATAAGTTTGGAATTGATCTACATGTAACATTTGCGTAATTGAGCTCCATTCCATGTTCTTGGGATGGGGGTGCCATCGAGCCTTTCGAGCCGGTATGCGCCCTTTCCCAAAACTTCTTTGATAATGTATGGCCCTTCCCAGACCGGGGCCAGCTTTCCTGGGCGTTCTTGGTTCGAAGCCTCGTTGTTACGCAGTATGTAGTCTCCGACATTGAAGTTGCAGAGTTTTACCCGCGTGTTGTAGTACTTTTGCATTTGTCGCTTGTAGTTCTCTTCACGCGCTGCGGCTAAGTCTCTGCGTTCTTCGGTTAGCATAAGGTCTAACCGTCTTTCCGCATCATTGTCTTCTGGCTGAATCAAGACCCTTGGTGAGGGTAAACCAATTTCGACCGGGACCATGGCTTCAGTGCCATAAGTGAGGCTGAACGGGGTTTCTCCCGTGCTGGCCTTTTTCAGCGTTCTGTTTGCCCAAAGGACGTGTGGAACTTCGTCCACCCAGCCGGATCTGTGTTCCAAGAGTCTTTTCTTTATGCCGTCGACGATGCTCTTATTTGCTCTTTCCACCTCACCATTACCCTGCGGGTGCGCCACTGAGGTAAAGGTGTGGGTGATTTGAAGTTCTTCCAGCCACTTTTGTAGCTCCTTGTCAGCAAAGTTGGTGCCGTTATCGCTCACCAAATTCTGGGGAAGTCCAAAACGACAAATAATAAATTCCCAAATAAATTTTTTGATATGTTTTGCGGTTGTTTGGGCTAAGGGTTTTGCTTCTATCCACTTGGTGAAGTAGTCGATGGCTACCACTAGAAACTGAACGTTCCTGCTGCTGTGGGAAATGGGCCTGTCACATCGATGGCCCACTTCTGAAATGGCCATGAAGAGGTGACTGGAACAAGTTCATTCTTCGGGCGATGCGTGTTGGGTGCGTAGAGTTGGCAAGACCTACACTTTCTGATGTATGCCAGTGCATCCGTATGCATCCCCGGCCAAAAGTATCCCGCGTTATTTAGCTTAGCTACAATAGCGCGTGGACCTGCGTGTACTCCACAGATGCCTTCGTGCACTTCCCTTAGGAGGTAGCCAGCATCTTGGTTGTCTACGCATCTTAGGAGTGGGCCAAGAAAATTACGTCTGTAAAGGATGTCATCGATGAGTTGATAGTTCAGTGCTTTACAACGTATTTTTCTTGCCTGTGTTTTTGACTCTGGTAGTATACCCGCCGCGAGGTAATTTATTATTGGTGTCATCCACGTTTCTGTGCCGGTTTGGATGACACAGATTTCCTTGTGCGGGACTGATGGTGCTCCAAGGAGTTCAATGCGGATGTCCTTTCCCAAGTGGGTGAAGGCTAATGATGCAAGCTTGCTTAACGCATCCGCAGATTTGTGTTCGCTACGCTTGACGTGTATGACCTTACAATCGTTAAAGTCGCGCATAAGGGTTTTTGCTTGTGTGAGGTACAGGGCCATTGTGTCGTTCACGGCCGTGTACGTCCCGTTTATTTGGTTGGCTACTAACATGGAATCCATGTGGGCTTCCAAGTTTTTCACTCCCATCTTACGCGCAATTCTCAGCCCGACCAAGAATGCTTCATACTCCGCTTCGTTATTTGTACTTGGAAAATCCAGTCGAATAGCGTAAGTGTATTCTTGGCCTGCTGGGTTGGTTAGTTTCAACCCTGCGCCTGAGCCCTCGTTGCTGGCTGCTCCATCAGTGTAGAGTCGCCAGACATCATCGATGTCCTGTGCTGGAGAGGGTTGAGCCTCCTCCTGGCACTCTTTCTCCCGCGAAGCGGGGACTTCAGCAATAAAGTCGGCCAAGACCTGGCCTTTTATGGCTGGCCTCGGCTTGTACTTTATCGCGTATTCTCCCAATTCTATTGCCCATTTGGCTAGGCGTCCTGACAATTCGGGTTTGCCTAGAACGTTTGCGAGTTTGAAGTTGGTGAGAATGGTGATTGGGTGACCTTGGAAATATCGTCTTAGCCTGCGTGAAGCCTGTACAAGTGCTAAGACTAATTTTTCCAGGGTAGAGTACCGGGTTTCTACGTCTGTTAGGACACGGCTAACATAGTAGATTGGCATCTGGATGTCTTTTCGCTCTACTAGCAGGACGGCCCCGGTTGCTCTATCTGTGGTGGAAAGGTATAGGATTAATTCCTCCCCCGCTTCTGGTGCTGTGACCGTTGGGAGTTCGATCAAGCGTGACCGAATTTCCTGAAAAGCTGCTTCCGCTTCTGGTGTCCAGCGGAAGTGCGTTTTCTTTAAACAGTTTCTCAATGTTGACACGAATGGGAACAACCTATCCGCATGGTTTGCCAAAAAGCGGTTAAGTGCGACTAGGCGTCCATTCAGTGTCTGAGCTTGCTTGATGGTAGTAGGTGATTCCATTTTGATAATGGCTTCGACCTTTTCAGGGTTCGCTCTGAAGCCATCTTTAGTAACAATGACTCCTAAGAACTTCCCTTCTTCCATCCCAAAGGAACACTTGCTCGGGTTGAGCTTCATGTTTATCTTTCTGAGCGTGTTGAAAGTTTCTTCGATGTCTTTCAACATCGTTTCTGGGTCAGGGCTTTTGATGACCAAGTCATCCATGTAGACTTCCAAGTTCCTCCCAATTTGGGCATGAAACTCTTTGTCCATCAGGCGTTGGTATGTGGACCCGGCATTCTTAAGTCCGAATGGCATCATTTGATAACAAAATGTGCCATCGGGCGTCCGAAATGCGGTTTTGTCCTGATCGTCAATGGCCATGTGGATTTGATGGTACCCCTTATACGCATCAAGGAAGCATTTAAGGCGAAACGGTGCTAACTAATCTACCTTAAGATCAATTTCGGGTAACGGGTAACAATCTTTGGGGCATGCTTTGTTTAAGTCTTTGAAATCTATGCATATGCGCCATTGTTTGTTAGACTTCGGTACCATGACGGGATTTGCAACCCATGTTTGATATCTGTTAACGCGTACGATGCCCGCGTCAAGGAGTTCCTTGACTTGGGTTCTACACGCGTTAGCTTGTTCCGCCCCCATTACTCTGCGCTTTTGTATGACTGGCGTAAAAGCCGGGTCACACTTGAGCTTATGCTCTGCCTTACTTCGAGGTACACCAGTCATGTCAGCTGGTGTCTACGCGAAGATGTCAGCGTATTTCTGTAGTAAGCGTTTGAGTAAGGTGCGCGTAGGATCAGTGACTGTTGGGCCAATGGTAACAGCCTGGTCAGGGTATTTGCCATTGAAGGCCCATTCTTCTGGTTCGGTGATGGTTGGTTTAGCCATCTTTGGTTTGGGTTTTGATGAGACAGATGCGATGCATACCTGGGGAATACCGGTGATCATCGCTACACCCTCAGCTGTTGGCCATCCCATCATGCCGTGGACTGAAGATACCACGGCATTGAATCTTGCCATCCCGTCTCTCCCGAAGAGAATGTCGTATGTGTGGTGTGGCTTCCTCATTACGACAAAGTCCACGTCTTCTGTGCGGGAGTGTTTCCCGTCTGTGAGAATGACGGGGAAAGATAGGATACCCAGGGGATGTTTGTGCTGCCGTCGAACCCTTCCATCGAGGCGTAGACCGTTTCCAGGCGTTCCTTGTCTTCGTCGTCTAGCTTGTCGAAGAACTGCCTGTACATAACCGTTGACGAGGCGCCGTTGTCAGCAAGAGTGCGGGAAGTGATGTAGTGCCCCAGCTGGCTTTTGATGACGATAGGGCCTTCTTTGCTGGGTCCTCCTGGCACTCGCGGGAAGCGCACCTCAGCTTCCTTCCACGCGCATGGTTCTGTCGTTTGTCTTTTTCTTCCTCTGACGTTACTATGAACCATGTGGATGCTGATGTCAACGGGCTTTCGTCCGTTGCTTTTGTATCGGTTATCATTCTTCCCTCCATTCTTGATTGATGCCACAAGGTGTGTAAGTTTTCCATCCATGATGAATGTTTCAACAATATCCCTCAAGGATATACACTCCTCAGTGGTGTGACCCTTTGTCCCGTGGAAGTCACAGGATTTGCTCTGATCCGCGTTATGTCGCTGCCGGACCATTGGAGCTTTTGGCCATGGGAGTTTTTCGGTGGCAAATATCTCCGTGACGCTTTTGGTGAGTGGCGTCCACCGGGGGTTTCGGCTTGATGGGTGCGTGTTATCCCTTCCGCTTACTAGAGGGCGAGAGCTGGATGAGGTGTCAAAGTTTACCCTTGACTGCCAAATACCTAGCTTCCTCTTTTTGTTTTGCCGGGTGGTCCGGACGTTGTTTTCTCTAGTCCTCTGTGTGTAGAGGTTTGTACTCTGGGGAAGATCCCTACCCAGTTGCTTCTCCGTTTCGGCAAAGCGCTTGGCCGCCGTCATGATGGCATCCCATGTGGATGGCATGCCGTCTTTACCCGTCAACGTGCGGATAAGCTCTGGGTATTCGGCGCCCTGGATGAAAGCGGCGCGAACAAGATCTTCGCTTATGGTGCCCAGACTCAGCTTTTTCAAGTTGAAGCGAGTGATGAAGTCTAGTAAAGATTCATCCTCTTCTCTAACGCAGTTGAGGATCGTCCACTGCTCTTCAGTATATTTCTTCTGTTGGCTGAAGTGCTAGCTGAACTTGTGTTGGATGTCCGCCCAATCATAGATGTGGTGGACCGGTAAACGATCAAACCACGCCCTGGCCGCTCCAACAAGCGTCATCTGGAACATATAACACCACGTGGGTTCCGTCCAGTTGCTGACGGTTGCCCCCGCTATGAATCTGTTCAAGTGATCATCTGGGTCGGATATACCATCATAAGTGCCGATGTTGGACATCTGTTTGGCACTCTTCGGGGCGATTGCTTCCGCAATGTCCCTTGCAAACTTGGACGTTCCCGCATTTGCAACAGTTGGTCTAAAGGTTTTGGAGAAGTCACGTGGGTTTCCCCCCGCGTTCCTTGATTTGAAGGTTTCTCCAAAATTCCTTCTTGGTTGGAAGTCCGTTTCCTTGCACTTCCCTTTCGCCCTATGACGAGGGTTTGCGTCACTGTCGGACTCCTCCCAATCATCCAAGTACTCGCACTCATTGCTCATGTTGAGCTGTTGTCGAGTGTTTCCGAACTCGTCATTAGCCTGTTGGAGTGAACGTAAACGTTCATCCAACTCAGCTAGGAATTCTTTCTGACGTGCTTCCGCCCACGCTTTAACTTGATCAAGTGTTTGGCGGGGGAGCCTCGTCTGTTGTCTCTCCAACTGGGTATCGGTGAATCCCAGTGAAAGATTGTTTGCTGCACTTGCCCCTGCTTGGGTAAACGGGGTAGTGTTCGTAAAAATTGTGTACTCGCCGGTGTTCCCCCCAGTAGCTGGGGTTGTGGTTACCGGAGTTTCTTGGTCACTCGCTGGCCTTGGCACCGGAGTAACCTTAACCATCTTTCCAGAGGTTCTGAAAAAGAATTAGTTCTAGCTTTTATGCACGGATGACGCCAAGAAGAAACACTAAATGACCCCGGCAGATTACGGATAATCTTAGGGTTAAGTAGATGTTTCCCACGAGGGTTAGGTCCGGCAAAGATGGTTATTCTTCTGATGACCTGCAAAACAGACACCGTGAGCTCGTCACTGAGAAGGGGGGGTACCTCCTTGTGACCACCCTCCGGCGTGAGAATCAGACTAGATTGCTCTGAATATAAGTGTATATAAAGAGAAATAGCTAGAGCAGATAAGATATGTGATAATGATGGTATAAGATGTGATAAGATAAGATATCCATACCGTTCCAAGGTGTTGGAGTATTTATAGCCGAAGGTAGGTTTCCAAGCAGGTACAGCCAGCTGTATAATATTCCTTTTATACCAACTGTGGGCTACGCACGTGCCGTGCTGGTGGTTGGTGGGTAGGCAGCGGCTGATAGTGACATGGCCGGCTGTGTACTATTCCTTTTCCACCAACTGCAGGCTATGTACGTGCCACGATGAGGGTTGGTGAGTAGGCAGCGGCTGATAGTGACATTTTGTACTAGAGCGTGCTCCTCGTCGTACTGTTGTCAGTGAGCTGTCACCCTGTGATGGGCTGCTTTGGTCAGATCTTGTCTATTTTGTCCATAAGTTGGCAGGTATAGTACAAAAGATCCTCCGGAAGCGTACGGACTGGCTCATTTGGGCGGGAGTATTCCCGCCTTGCTCATTCCTTCTTCAGGTGACATTACTGAATTATTGAGAGTTAGTGCCTTGTGCGTGTAGCCTTACTATTAGTGCGGGTAGCCTTCCCTGATGGCTTGTATCCGCAGCTGCGGGAACAGGCGGGGTACTTCACCATTGGGAGGCTTTTCCTGCGGGAACAGCTGGCGTACTGCGCGTAAGGTCTTCATCTCTCTGAGCATGGTGGGTCCTGCGTAACCAGTTGATCTTTGCGCAGACATCCCTCTTCAAGGTGAGTCTTGCGGGTCCAACTGAGTTCTGCTGGGACCTACCTCTTCAAAAACATAAGCAATCTATAAATAAAGAGATGAAGATGAAAATAAAAACTATATTCTGAATGCTCTAAAGGTACTGCTTAATGCTTATTTAGTTTTATTGAATGTATATATCCTTTTTCTTTGTTAGAATTCTTCATATCATCACTCGATTTTTACTTAAATGGGCGTGCCTTTATATGAGGTATGTTTAGTTCCACCTTGTATTTAGGCTAAGGGTAATGGGGCTTGGTTGAGCTCCAAGTGATTCAATCAAAACTCGACACGTAGGCGATGACATGGCCCTGGATCAAACCCCTCAACCAAGCCCCAGAGGGTGTAGTGGTCCAGGTGATCCGGAGCTTGATCCAATTTTATTTATTTACTTATTTTAAATAATACATTAAATAATAATATAAAACATTACATCGATAATAATATAGAACATTACATTGATACTAATACAAGATTATCGGTCTTCTATCCCACAAATGCTCAACCAACTCATGCCGAACGTTACCGTGTATCTCACGGCTCTTGATGATATTTATGTTGTCGAGTCGTTGTTCATTGGTGATCGTCGATTCTTGTATTGGAATATCACCTTGGTAGTTTTGACAAATAGCGTGACCCTCGTCTTCTAGTAGCATGTTATGTAGGATTATACAAGTGATGACGACTTCCGTTATCTTCTCCCTTGTCCAAAATCTTATTGGATTCTCCAACATTGCCCGTCTTTTCTTTAGGACTTCAAACGCCCTTTCAATATCTTTCCTTGCCGATTCTTGTTTCTTCGTGAAGTACTTTCGTTTGTCAGAAATTGGAGACGCGTAAGCTTGAACAAGTATCCCCCATTCGTTGTAAATACCATCAACGAGGTAGTACCCGTACTTGAAATGTTCTCCATTTGCAAAACAAGCCTGAGGGGGGGTTCAACCCCGTCGATAAGGTCATCGATTATCGGTGATTGATCGATAACATTAAGGTCATTATTAGACCCGACAACCCCAAATAACGTATGCTAAAACCAAAAATCTTGTGACGCCACCGCCTCAAGTACAATAGTAGGGCCAGGGTGATCACCTCGATGGAATTAACCTCGCCAAGCAGTAGGACACATAGCTCAACCAACATGCATACAATCAAGGCTACCGAGCATCCCGGGGGAACCATGTTTTTCACCGTGCACCTCGTATATGCGTTGAATATCATACATTGTTGGTCTACGTAAGTATCTCTGCTTGTATAGCGATATGACCCCTAAATATAATTATTAAAATTATATAAGTTACCTAAATATTTAAAAACATATAAACAAACGTAAATAATAAAATTATATTAAAACTATATACCTCTACAAAAGTGGTTAAGCGCATCGTGTCCGGTCTTTTTAGCCATTTGTAGATACTCGTCCAACATATCCGAGCCAACACCATACGCTAGTTGCCGAAGAGCGACGGTATTTTTTTGAGTAGCCGTGAACCCGGGCTTACCTCTAGCGTCATCCCTTTGTTGAAAATATTCAAAGTGCTCCGGCAAGTCATTTGCTAGACGCGTGAATAATCGTCTAGTCATTCGAAAAAGGGTTCTAAAACTATCCTCACCATATGTGGGTTTGGGACTAAAATAGTGACGTATTAAGTTTCGTTAGCGGTCTTTCACCACAAATACATTGTTGCCGGAATAATGGGGCTCGGGGGCGTTTTTGATCTATCAAAAAGTTTATCGTCGTTTGAACCGCTTGACAAATGAGTTCGTCTTCTTCAGAAGAATTAGAAGACGAAGACAATGATGACGATGCCATTTATAAATATGGAGAGAAAATGAAGTTTTGGTAGAGGGAACGTGTGGCTTTTAAAGAGAATAAGAGAGAATGGGTTGAGTTTTTATTAAAATGATGTGTGTGGATTTGTATTTATAGGTAAAAAAAATATCTCTTAAACCCACAAACTAACCCCAACGGCTAGTTTGACCATTCAAACCACACATTCAACGGCTATTACGCCCCGCGGTCCCGGCCACCTCACTCGTCCGTGCCCCTGATCACATGATGGGTGTAGTGGTGTTCGCGAGCCATCTAGGGTGCCACCTGGACCACGCCGGCTCGTTCACCCCCCCACTACCCCTACCCTTATCATGATTTAACAAAAAACAATAGTTAGAGCATCACTAGTGCAACACACATGTTTTTGGTTCAAATCATCAACTCAGCATGTCATATCAGATTTTAAACCAACCTATAAAAACATTTATATCTCGTCCAGTGATTTTTTCTCGTCCTTGTTTCAAGCCGTCACCTCATCACATACTTTTTCCTTTATTTAATTTATTATATCAATGTGATTGGGGTGTACTCTCAAGTGTTTGTTTCTGTTCTTGCTCACAAACTAATGGTGTCAAAACTAATGGTGTCAAGATGATATCACTTCGATAAGAAGAGTGGTTTGTAACTTTCGTTTTTTAATCCAAACGGTACCATGTAAGCACCTTGGAGGTGCTCTTGTATTATGACTAACAATACGTGTCTCAAATTATATAAGTTCGAATCCATGTACAAATAACATGCAGAGTTTAACCCAAGCTAGCTTAGGCTTTCGCCGTTTAAATGAAGAAATCCTCATTTGGATATGGGCCATTGTGAAAGATTATTGGGTCGGATCACTTAAAAGGTTTTGGGGTCTGGTTAAAACATAAAAGGGATGTTGGTCATAAATCATAATCGTCTATTTCAAACTTGACCTATTTATCAGTATTGGGCTGAGGAAACAATTGTGTCAATAAAACATATGGGCTATTATTATGTGGTATTTAGGGCTGTTCACGAGACGAGCCGAACCGAGCGAAGGCTTACTCGTTGCTTGGCTCGTTTACAACTGAACCAAACTGAACGACTGAAACTCGAACTGAGCGAAAACCGAAACAAACCAAAACCGAATCAAGTATTTTTCGATCAAACATCAAACGATTTCGAGCATTTTTTATTTATTTTTCACTTTAAAATTTTCAATAAGAAACAAGTTTGAATGTTGTAAATAATATATTTTGTAAAAAATTAGTAGTTTTTAGACAAACGTATAATATGTTGTAAATTTTTAGGAGAAAGAAGTTTGAAGTGTGATATAATGAACATAGAAACAAACTTTTAGTATCCTGAAAACTTGCATCGAGCTAATAAAACTATAAACTTCAAGGAATAAGAAAAACTTAAAAGAATTTAAAAAATTGTATACTTATATTTTATGTTTGTTGTCTATATATTTGTTCATATATAAAATAAATTAGATATTCGAGCCGATTCGAACTGTGCAGACCTTTGCTCGTTTACAAACTGATCCGAGCAGAGCGGCTCGTTTACAATCGAGCGAAAAAACAAGCGAGCATTGTTTGAGCAGAATTCAAGCGAGCATCGAGCGAGTTCGAGCGACGAACAGTTTGGACGACCCTAGTGTACTTTGATATGGGCTAACATGGGATTAACACGAAATGGGCTAAGGAAATATGAAAGCCGGATAGGGTTAGAGCCAGAGGTGGGCAAATAACTAAAAACATTTAAACACTGCAAAAATCAGCTTTTTGTGAACCCTCAGGTGGGCAAAAGTAAAATTGCACTAATTTTGACATTATTTTACTAATCTCATGAAAATAACGTTAAAAGTGGCGGAAGGTTAATCAGGCATCATGTGGTGGCGTTGATAGCCGAAAGACAAGGGCACATGCACCAATCAGCCGGTGTCCCGATGATTGAGTGCTATGTGCCTTATGTCCAAGGCTTGATGCAAAACTACTATCGAGCCGGGGGTCTCACCGGAAGCAGTCTCTATATCCCTATGGGATAGAGGTAAGGCTGTCTACATCTTACCCTTCTCAGACCCTACCATAGCATTGCTATTGGTGGGATATACTGAGTACGATGATGATGATGAAAAATCAGCTTTTTATCTCTTGAAAGTGTAAAATTGAGTTTTAGCTTATTTATAGATATACAATAATTTTTTATTCTAGACTAATTAGTCTAGTAAAACTCATAATGTAAAATTCCGGTTTAAGCTTATTTACAATTTCAAATTGAGTCAAGCCTGCCGTTACCAATTTGGTGGGAGTGATAAGCCTCTTATAGAATAGGAGGTCAATGGTTTAATTTAAGTACAACGAAATATTTAGTCGTTCAAAGTGAATAAATAACTCAAGCTCGAGCAGTGGTGGATCAAGGAATTTTTCCTATGCTCTAATTTTTGCATTACCGAGCATAAAATTTTTGGATCGGTTTGAAGGTTTATGCCGGTTCAACGGTTCAGGTCATATAAGGTTCATTAAATTATAAAAATACTATAAATTACCAAAAAAAAAATAACAAACAAACATTGTCATAGAAATGAAAACGTACATAAAATAGATATGATTGTCTTTAAGTTAAAAAAAACACTTTAGTTGTTCTCAACTTGAAGATGATTGATGATTGTGTAATGGTTCACTTTGAAATTATCTCATAATTTTCATAATGTCTACAAATCAAATTTAAACATCACTAATTGTCTAATTCAATTAACAAATTCGACATAATCATTTATTCTAATTCTAATTTTAATAAATAAACAAAAATACTTGAAGCGGAACATCAAAATAATTAATTACCTTATTGTGACGACTGAAGTGAAGGAATCTGAAGACAAGGGTGAAGAATAAAAGGGCGACGCGCGTTCTGTTTTGGTGTTAGCGATGGGTAAAGAACTGAAAAAAACCTTAGTAAACTGATTACAAGAAATTAGGGGGTAAAGAAAAGAAAGAAAGAAAAAAAGAATAAAACTATCGCAGTAATAATAAGAAGTTAAAAAAAAGGAAAGAAAGAAAAGATAAATGAGTAAAACTAACAAAGAGGAACCTAAGAAAGAAAAACTAACACGAAGTATGCTGGAAAGGAGTTTTGAACCCGGGTTTACTAAAATCATAGGAAGGGTGTTTACCACTACACTAGATTTTCATATTGTATATCTGTTCACTCTCGTAACTTATATAAATTTCAAAACTTAGTGGGTTCCTGTAAACCCGTCCAAAGTACCTAGATCCGCCCCTGAGCTCGAGTTCACGACTTTTCAAACTCGTATAAGTGTGAACTTCTAGTGAATGAGTTTTAAGTAGATCATGCGTCTGACTTAGTTTAAACAGGATATGCAAATGGTCTTTTGTAAAAACTTTTTTTAACACAAGCTAATTATATTATTTTTTTTAATAAAAAAGAAAATAAACATAGAAGATAACAAAGAGAAGCCAACCAAGCCTACACCACGTGTATGGCACAAGGGAAACAACACCAACCAGGTTATTGCCCTTGATAATGACATATAACCTTCCACCATAAACAAAAATAAATATAACGAGTAAATACCGTATCTATCTATTATAATAAAAGACTACTTGATTTTGACACTTGTCAAATTTATAGCTTTCCTTATCTTTTTTTCAACCTATTTAAATTGTGGTCCCTTATCTTTAAGTCATTTCAATATATGAATTCAAGTTTATTTTTATTCAAGGTAAGTCCGAATCAATTCATTCATTAACATTAATAATGAAATAAAGAAATTTCAAAATTGAAGTTGCATGTTTGTTAGCATAAAATTTTCATGTCATATGTAATTGCAAATTAAAGAAAAAAATGCACATTATTGTCTAAGAATTTGGATTTATATGGTAATAAACTACAAATCTAACTATACTATTAAAGCAATAGGCTTTAAATTCATTTCCCCTCTTTCTGTTGGTTGTTGATTAAACCTTCCATAAATATCGATCACTTGTTTAATTTCCATCTTAATAAAATAAATCAAAAATATATTTAAATAAGATACAATAAATTCTCTTTAATTATTCTCTTTCATATTTAATTTAATTTTAAACTTGAATCTTTTATAATTATCTTTCAAGTTAATAATTATAATTCATAAATTTTGACTCCGGCAAATTAAATTCATTTTGGGGAATTTCTAGGCAATTTATGATATTTACGAAATTATCACTACTAAATTATATGATATTAAAAATTTATTTCATCACATGTCAAATACTCATTTATTTGGGCGGGGTACTTACTATTTAACATTTCTCTTCAAATAATTATAAATATCATTAAGCAAACCTTTAGGAATAAAATAATAAGAACCATCAACAGATGTGAATTTCGTCATATATACCATTCTGAAAATTTAAATTTAAAACCTTTTTAATAACCTAACAAAAGGAAATATTTAATTATGGGATTTATCTATTTTAATTAATTATTAATTATTATTTGATTAACTATTTGACCAAGCATCCATAAGGCTTACTATAAATAGTGATGTTGACCGAGAATAATTATTCATAATTTAGCAATTAATGATTTAAATGTAGGATGTTGATTTTAAAATACGAAATTATTTAATTAGGAATTATTTAATTACGGAATTTGTATATTTTAATTAAAGGTGGTATATCATTTGATTAAGGATTTGATTAAGCATCCTTAATGTTTACTATACATGTTTACTATAAATACCGATGTTGACCCATTGAATGATTCTAAATTTAGAAAATATTTATTTAAATATACGGTGTTGATTTTACTTTTAAATATTCTAATTGATAATATTCTAAGTGATAATTACTGTTCAATTCTATTTAAATTTTGTTAATGTTAATAAATAAAAACCAAATTAGTAACTTATTTGTCCTCACCTTATATGAAGTACTTAATTATTTAAATGTTGATTACAATTATATTATGTTGAGTAATTTTATAACTTTCAATTATATGATTCAGTATATAAATATATCATATTTTATTATAATTTTTTAATTTAGATACACCATAGATTTATATTTTTAATATACACTATTATATTTGATGATGAATTATATTATTGTAAATACATAATATAATAACCCAAACTTTTGTATTAGATAACAAACGAATAACCATAATTTTAATATAAATATTATGTTAAACTGTAAATGGTATAATTAATAATAATAATAATAACATCAACGGATGAGTGTTTTGAATAAAATATGAAATTTAAGAATTTGAGTTTGAGCAAGTTTACAACTTGTAACATTCCAGCGAAAACTTGAGCAACAAACAACTAACTTATTTAGGAATTTGATCACGCTTATAACTCGTTTAATATATATATACACAAACGCGATAAGACTCCAACATAACAAAACCTTAAATCTCTGTATCTCTCTGCCGTATACACCACCGCCGCCGCCCTGCAACTCGCTGGAGAAACCGCTGGCACCGCAGCCACCGCTACGCGAGTTCGCGCCGACGCTACTAGTAGCCGACAACCGCTGCCACTGCTATCTTTGTTGCCAGAAAACTGCACCACCACCGTTCCGTTACCGCCCCCTCCTCGCCATCACCCTCTGTGCTTCCGTATTAAACCGCCCCTGTTGCCGCCGTCACCGACGCCGCCTTAGCCATACGCCGCTGCTCTCCGCCACCCTTGTTTAGTCCGCGTGAAGCCTCAGCGCTGTAATCCGTTTCCATCGAAGGTAACCCCATATGGATTTATGATGTCTGTTTCATTCTATCGATTTTAACAAAGGGTAGGATTAACAAGTCTTAGCTAGTGGAGTTTAAAGATGAAGGTAAAACGTATGCTTAAAAATTTTCAGAACCAAACTCCTGGCCACGTATTACATACTAACCATTGCTCTTGAAAACACCTCCATGGCACCATGAATTCACACGTAACTTGATCTTAATTTTGCATGGCACCTTGTTTTTGAAACCCAATATCCAACTACAAATTTTAAAACGTTATTTAATTAATTATTTATTTATTTTTTTGTTAACTACTTGTGATCCAAAGGTATTGGTGACTAAATTATATAAATAAAAATGTAATTATCTGTTTGAGTTATGTTGAAAAGTTTGTAACATGAGGTTTAGTAGTTTTAACATATATAAATGAAATTCACGTAAACAGTTTTATGAATATTAAATAACTATTAAAGCATGTAGTATATATTACTGAAAACTGGGAAAAGGTAATTATAATAAGACAATTATATATATACGTATATAAAGGACATCACCAAATAAATAAAGAGTACATGGATATCAAAACATAATCTAAATTACAATAAAATTTTAGGTCCTCGTGAAGTTTAATTCAAGCTTAATTCTTATTATAGTTATCGCCATTCGCTTATAAGGTACGGTTTCTGTTTTCGTTTACTCTTAGTATTATTATATTCCGTTACTTCGTAGTACGGTTTCTGATTTCGTTCATTCGTAGTATTAATTATATTTCGTTACTTCCTAGTACAGATTCTGTTTCTTGTTACTTCATAGTACGGTTTCTGTTTTTGTTACTCTTAGTATTAATTATATTCTGTTACTTGGTAGTACGGTTTCTGGTTTCTTTCTCTAATAGTATTAATTATATTCCGTTACTTCGTAGTGCGGCTTTTGTTCTCGTTTACTAATAGTATTGAATCTATTCCGTTACTTTGTAGTACGGATTTTCGTTACGTGTCGGTTATATTTTGAGTTCAGTTATTTTATATAATATATTTTAGTTATATGTTTTTAGTTTTAGTACTCTGTTACCCGAGCATTTCTGACTTGTCGTTGGGGCGTCAACGACATGGCACTTATCGTGACAGTGCGTAATCAAAGTTCACGGCGTCTCTGAAAGTACTCATGTAGTACCTTGGCCACTTAGAGGCGTATAGATCGATCTTAGCTCCGACTCCTGACTCCTGACTCCTGACATGGCACTTATCGTGACAGTGCGTAATCAAAGTTCACGGCGTCTCTGAAAGTACTCATGTAGTACCTTGGCCACTTAGAGGCGTATAGATCGATCTTAGCTCCGACTCCTGACTCCTGACTTCTGTTTGAGATGGAACAATGTGTGCACGCCACCCACACCGTCTCTTTGGTGCATAGACTAGCTAGCTGTGTACCCCTCTGTTTAGGCTCTGGGTGTTTCCGTATTACACGACCTATTTATTTTAACATCATCGTCGTGTATTTTAGTAATTATATTTTGTTTCGCTATATTTCTGGTCCGTTTTGATATGTGTATATGCATTTGATTAAATTTGAGTATATTCAGATTTCGTCCCGATCGTGTATCGGATTATGTTTCGCATTAAATTATAGTTCAGTTAAATGTTACACGTTATATGTTACTCGTCACACATTATATGTTACAAGTTATATGTTTCTGGCTCTGGGTGTTTTTGTTATAGTTCTGATATATTTCCGCATGCGTTTGACCATGTTCTGGCCAAGTGTCGGATCATACATCCAAATTTTATTAAGTATATGTTTAGGTAAAAAAGGTTGGTTTCGAGTTTGAATTGAAGTTCGTATATTTATTCTCTTACGTCTGTTCTTACCTATACTATTGTTCTTTCCGTTACTGGGCAATTTTTGGCTCAGCCGTGTTTTCTTGTTTTGTTTTTCTTATTTTGTTTTCAGGTAATCCGGGATTCTGGGAATTTAGTGATGAGAGATAAAAAAATGAAGTTCAAGCTTCTAAAAGTTAATTCATTTTGTTTAATAATATGACGTAGGTTGCATTAATTTTTGTTGTATTTTGGATTGTGGCGTTGATTTGATATCTGTAATAGTAACACGTTAGCCTGTTCCGGGTTGGGGTGTTACAGTTATGGTATCAGAGCTCAGGCTCTTTCCTGTAGAAAACTTATACAATAAATAATTAATCATGTGAGTTAATGGGTAGACGTCGGGTTAGGATTCCTCTTTTCGTTCTCCGCGTATTCCGTAAATCTTTATCTTTCAGCTCATACGCTACCTTACTTCCAGATGCCTCCTAGAAGACGTGTGAATCGCCAAAACGAGAATGATGCTGGAAACGACCCTCCTCTTGCGACCCTTGTTACTAACGCCGTCAATGCAGCTATTGCGGAAATAGTCCCTAACATCATACAACAGTTGCAGCAAAATAATGCCGGTGGCAACAATGCCGGTGGGAACAACGCCGGTGGCAACAACGCTGGAGGCAAAAAATCCCCCTGTTGGTATTCATGTCTGGCTTGAGCGTTTTCAAAAGCAAAAGCCAAAATCCTTTAGTACTGCTAGTTCTCCAGTAGAAGCTGAAAACTGGATCGCGCACATCGAGAAACTGTTTGAAGTGCTGGGTGTTGAAGATGTGTTTAAGGTTCGGTTAGCTACTTACAAGCTCGAAGATGACGCTCACAGATGGTGGAAGACACTGAAAGCTGCACGTGGTGGAGACAATTATGCTGCTACACTTCCTTGGAATGAATTCCGTACTTTGTTTTACCAACAGTATTTCACTGATGCTGATCGCAGTGAATATTTGAGAGAATATTCTTCAATTATTCAGGCTAATGATGAGCCCATCGTTGAGTTTAAAAATCGTTTCAGTCGATTGGTTAGTTTTCTTGGCCCAACTGTAGGCACGCAAGAACAACAGACCAACCATTTCAAGTGGGCCATTTGTGACCGAGATAGGAAGTTTATCTTGAACCTCCGTTTTAATGACATAAATGAGATAGTTGATACGGTTAAGAACCTTGATAATGATAAGAAACACCGCCAGAAGTCTTTTGATGAAAGTCGTAAGCGGCCAAGAGAAAATAATCAGGGTCAATCTTCTTCTCAGGTTGGAACCGAACAGTCCCTTGTACCCCGAGACCGTAGACAGCGTACTGATGGGAATTTCAACAATCAGCCACGAAATGGGGGAAATCAAAATCAGAATCATAGGACCGCACAGAATAATATGCAACAACATCATAACCCCACCAGAGCTCAACCACTTAATCAACAAAACCGAAATACTCCTCTGTGTGGCACGTGTGGGAAACGTCATGGAGGTGCTTGTCGTCGAGCTGAAGGTCGTTGTTTTAGATGCGGAGATGCAGGACACATGATCAGAGACTGCCCTCAGCGGGACCCTAGAGCTAATAATGGAGAAAACGCTAGACCTGCGCAAAAAGATTAGTTCTGGGGAAATTGAAGCCATGAACCGTTTTGATTATCCGTATTTGTTTTCGTTTTAGTACCCCGTATTTCAGTTTATTTGGGTTTGATTTCGTGCGAATTTGGATTTTGTTAAGTTTCACACTCTGTTTATCTGTCATGTTAGAAGACTCTTATGTTTGGTATGTTTGAAGTTTAGCATATTTGGGTCGTGTTTCGTATCATTTATGTCAAGACTTTGACATCATTTTTTTTAGTATATCAACACGTCATTTTTTTTTATATAAGTTTAGTCTTTAAGATGTGTAATGGAAGGACCGTTAGGACACACTCGTAAGGTAAATTGATGATTATGGTCGCGAACGTAACCATGAATTTACAGGTATGTACGTGTGCTACTAAAATCCATTTTGCAGCTTAATGTTCCTCTAATATTTAGATACGACATTGTCTTAAGTTTTCGCTATTATCTGCTAGTGTTACGTGTCTTTTATTATATATTTGTTTATTTTTATATCAGTGTAGAAATGCATGTTAATATTCAAAATATGTTTTTGAAAATTTACGTTTTAAGTCTTGATTTTTTTTTAGTATTCCATTAGTTATCACTTTTTATTTCCACTTATAAGTCACATGTTTCAGTTATCTGTCTTTCGTTTTGGTTATTAGTTACACAATGTAGTCATAGGCTTTAGCTCATCAAAATTTATTTATTTTAGTTATTAGTTATCCACTATGTTATATGTAATTCTGTGTTCAAATGAAATTTTTGATTTCCGTTTATAAGAACTAGTATTATCCGATACAAGTTTTAGGTTACCCATAGTTTCGTTCAATATCATCATGGCAACGAGTCAGCTATTTCAGTTTGGATGGTTTTGATTTCATATGAATTCTGTTTTATATGTCCTAATATTTGTTTCCAAGACTTTGCAATTGTCATGTCTGAATTTATGAAAGTTTTAAGTTTGTTTCGTTTCCGTGATATCCGAAAGTATGTGTCACCGTCTTACAATTTCGAGGACGAAATTTTTTTTAGGGGAGTATAATTATAATAACCCAAACTTTTGTATTAGATAACAAACGAATAACCATAATTTTAATATAAATATTATGTTAAACTGTAAATGGTATAATTAATAATAATAATAATAACATCAACGGATGAGTGTTTTGAATAAAATATGAAATTTAAGAATTTGAGTTTGAGCAAGTTTACAACTTGTAACATTCCAGCGAAAACTTGAGCAACAAACAACTAACTTATTTAGGAATTTGATCACGCTTATAACTCGTTTAATATATATATACACAAATGCGATAAGACTCCAACATAACAAAACCTTAAATCTCTGTATCTCTCTGCCGTATACACCACCGCCGCCGCCCTGCAACTCGCTGGAGAAACCGCTGGCACCGCAGCCACCGCTACGCGAGTTCGCGCCGACGCTACTAGTAGCCGACAACCGCTGCCACTGCTATCTTTGTTGCCAGAAAACTGCACCACCACCGTTCCGTTACCGCCCCCTCCTCGCCATCACCCTCTGTGCTTCCGTATTAAACCGCCCCTGTTGCCGCCGTCACCGACGCCGCCTTAGCCATACGCCGCTGCTCTCCGCCACCCTTGTTTAGTCCGCGTGAAGCCTCAGCGCTGTAATCCGTTTCCATCGAAGGTAACCCCATATGGATTTATGATGTCTGTTTCATTCTATCGATTTTAACAAAGGGTAGGATTAACAAGTCTTAGCTAGTGGAGTTTAAAGATGAAGGTAAAACGTATGCTTAAAAATTTTCAGAACCAAACTCCTGGCCACGTATTACATACTAACCATTGTTCTTGAAAACACCTCCATGGCACCATGAATTCACACGTAACTTGATCTTAATTTTGCATGGCACCTTGTTTTTGAAACCCAATATCCAACTACAAATTTTAAAACGTTATTTAATTAATTATTTATTTATTTTTTTGTTAACTACTTGTGATCCAAAGGTATTGGTGACTAAATTATATAAATAAAAATGTAATTATCTGTTTGAGTTATGTTGAAAAGTTTGTAACATGAGGTTTAGTAGTTTTAACATATATAAATGAAATTCACGTAAACAGTTTTATGAATATTAAATAACTATTAAAGCATGTAGTATATATTACTGAAAACTGGGAAAAGGTAATTATAATAAGACAATTATATATATACGTATATAAAGGACATCACCAAATAAATAAAGAGTACATGGATATCAAAACATAATCTAAATTACAATAAAATTGTAGGTCCTCGTGAAGTTTAATTCAAGCTTAATTCTTATTATAGTTATCGCCATTCGCTTATAAGGTACGGTTTCTGTTTTCGTTTACTCTTAGTATTATTATATTCCGTTACTTCGTAGTACGGTTTCTGATTTCGTTCATTCGTAGTATTAATTATATTTCGTTACTTCCTAGTACAGATTCTGTTTCTTGTTACTTCATAGTACGGTTTCTGTTTTTGTTACTCTTAGTATTAATTATATTCTGTTACTTGGTAGTACGGTTTCTGGTTTCTTTCTCTAATAGTATTAATTATATTCCGTTACTTCGTAGTGCGGCTTTTGTTCTCGTTTACTAATAGTATTGAATCTATTCCGTTACTTTGTAGTACGGATTTTCGTTACGTGTCGGTTATATTTTGAGTTCAGTTATTTTATATAATATATTTTAGTTATATGTTTTTAGTTTTAGTACTCTGTTACCCGAGCATTTCTGACTTGTCGTTGGGGCGTCAACGACATGGCACTTATCGTGACAGTGCGTAATCAAAGTTCACGGCGTCTCTGAAAGTACTCATGTAGTACCTTGGCCACTTAGAGGCGTATAGATCGATCTTAGCTCCGACTCCTGACTCCTGACTCCTGACATGGCACTTATCGTGACAGTGCGTAATCAAAGTTCACGGCGTCTCTGAAAGTACTCATGTAGTACCTTGGCCACTTAGAGGCGTATAGATCGATTTTAGCTCCGACTCCTGACTCCTGACTCCTGACTTCTGTTTGAGATGGAACAATGTGTGCACGCCACCCACACCGTCTCTTTGGTGCATGGACTAGCTAGCTGTGTACCCCTCTGTTTAGGCTCTGGGTGTTTCCGTATTACACGACCTATTTATTTTAACATCATCGTCGTGTATTTTAGTAATTATATTTTGTTTCGCTATATTTCTGGTCCGTTTTGATATGTGTATATGCATTTGATTAAATTTGAGTATATTCAGATTTCGTCCCGATCGTGTATCGGATTATGTTTCGCATTAAATTATAGTTCAGTTAAATGTTACACGTTATATGTTACTCGTCACACATTATATGTTACAAGTTATATGTTTCTGGCTCTGGGTGTTTTTGTTATAGTTCTGATATATTTCCGCATGCGTTTGACCATGTTCTGGCCAAGTGTCGGATCATACATCCAAATTTTATTAAGTATATGTTTAGGTAAAAAAGGTTGGTTTCGAGTTTGAATTGAAGTTCGTATATTTATTCTCTTACGTCTGTCCTTACCTATACTATTGTTCTTTCCGTTACTGGGCAATTTTTGGCTCAGCCGTGTTTTCTTGTTTTGTTTTTCTTATTTTGTTTTCAGGTAATCCGGGATTCTGGGAATTTAGTGATGAGAGATAAAAAAATGAAGTTCAAGCTTCTAAAAGTTAATTCATTTTGTTTAATAATATGACGTAGGTTGCATTAATTTTTGTTGTATTTTGGATTGTGGCGTTGATTTGATATCTGTAATAGTAACACGTTAGCCTGTTCCGGGTTGGGGTGTTACACATAAAGTAGTAATTTATTTTTCAACATTATTAGTTTAATTCCGTATTTAAATATAGTCTAAATTTAATTGATATGAATATCATTATTTATACTTATAATCTAATTTAGGAACGTTATATTTTAGTAATTCAAATTTTAAAAATTTATTAATACTAATTCCCTACTTTTCGTCCTTATTTTAACTTAATTGAGATTCCCTAATTTTTGGTTTCTAATGAACTCCCTATATACATTCCTTCTATAATCCATTCTCCCAAAATTCAATCCGTATAAATACTTAACATTCATATGGCAATTCTTACACTATCAAACCTTCTTTAGCAAAAACGATTATCTTTCTTTGTAAGGTTTTTAATTTTTCTTGTGTTTATATCATCCCATTTTGTTATGTATTTTTTGGCTTAAAAGTATTATTGTTCATAAATGAAATTTTTGTTTATTTTTACTTTTTCACCACTAGGAAAATGGAGCCAACAGACATCACCATGTTGAACCAATTAGATGTTCTTAACAGTGAGTGTATTCTCAAGGTGCGTATTTTGATACTTTGGCGTCTGAAAAGTTTTGTGGTATTCTACATTTGTAGTAGACAAAGGTATGAACGTTCAATATGTAAGATTCAATGTTATGGTAAATCAATATAAGCATATAGCCTGATTATTACGTTTTTGATCTCTACATGTTTTTGTTTTTTTTTATTTTCTTATGTGATAGCCATCCTTTTTATATATTTTAGATGTCTTCAAGATCGAAGAAACGTAGTATTATTGAGTCATCATCTTCCAATAAGAAAAATCATTTAAAAGGTTAGTCATTTTATATATATTTTGTTTACATCTAAATGTTATATTAATTCTTTTATTTTAATTTTAAATACGTGCAGTTTCAAAGTCAAGAGAACCATTGAGTATCATATCAAATGGTAATGTTTTAATATTTTGGCATTAATATGGTTGGTTTCATATATCTATACTAATTTGATAATTTATTAGATTAAAAAAATATTTTTGATTATAATATATATAATTGACCATACATAATTAATAACATTAATTTATTAAAATAATTGATTTATGAGTGACACAAAAATATTTCATATGGAGCCCATTCTTTTGGAATAGTTGTCAGTTTATATATAACCTTTTTTAAATATATCCTAATTTATTATAATTTTATATATTATATATACGGTATTTTTATACATTAGATATTTAAATATACGGTAATATAATTGATGATTTATTATATTAATGTAAATACATAAATTACTAACTTATATTTCTACATTTATAAGTTACATTCCTTATGTTTAAATATAGTCTAGATTTAAAGATATGAATTTAATTGATTAAGGAATTATTTAGTTACGGAATTTCTATAATTTAAAGATATGATATATCATGTGATCATTTTATTAAGGTTTTGATTAAGCATTCTTAAGAGTTACTATAAATACGGATTTTGACCGATTGACTAATTCAAAATTAGTCAATCAAAGATTTTAATATATGAGGCTGATTCTAATTTGAAATATATGTTAATTTATAATTATTATTACTACTTACCATATGTTATATCAATGGCTCAATTTTTAAATTGATGTTTATTATATTAAAATTGTGTTATTTTTAATACATAAAAAAGAAATTACTTAGTTATTTTTACACAGCTTATATCAGTTACTTAATTATTCAAATGCTTATTAATTATATTATGTTGACTATTTTTATAAATTTCAACCATATGATTCGCAATTTAAATATATCATAATTGATTATAATTTTAGATATTAGATATACGGTAATTGATAATCATTCAAGATATACGGTAATTATTTAATTGATGATTAATTATATTCATGTAAATAAAAAAATTAGTAACTTATTTTTCCACATTAAAAAGTTAATTTCGTATGTTTAAATATAGTTTAAAATTAAAGATTTGAATTGAATTATTTTGTATTTAACAACATTACATTTTAGTAACTAAAATTTTGAAAAATTCACTTAATCCTCATTCCCTAATTTTCGTCCATGATTTAATGTAATTGAAGTTCCCTAATTTTATGTTTTTAATTAATTCCGTATATACATTCCTTCTTTATTCATTCCTCCCAAAATTCAATCATTTATTATGAACTATATATAAATTCTTCACTTTCACACAAGAATTCTTACACTATCACACCAAATTGAGCAAAAACGATTTTCTTGGTTTCTAAGGTTTATATTTTTGTTGTTTATATCATTCATTTTGTTTTTTAGTTTTTTGGTTAAAAGTGTTATTTTTCAGAAATTAATGTTTTTTTCACCACCAGGAAGATGGAGCCAAAAAAACATCACCATGTTGAACCAACTGGATGTCCTTAACAGTGACTGTATCCTCAAGGTGCGTATTCTCAAAACTTTGGCGTCTAAAGGACAATTCAAAGCCCGGAGAAGATTGGTCCATCGAAATTATTGTTCAAGATTAAATGGTAGTTAGCCCAAACAATAATCAATACATGTGTATAAATTCCTAAAAAATTAGCCCGAAGATATTTATGTGTATAATTAGCCCAAATAATAATATAAGTCTGTGTATAATTTTTAGGGATTTATACCTTCAAAATGACTGCATATTTCCCGGAGAAGTTGACTTTTTTTTAATACAAGTATTCAAATTTCGTCAACATTTCAACCAAAACAATCAAACTTTGGTCACCATTTAATTAAATGTATACAAGTATGTTTTGTGATGTTAAATTTCCCTTACCTATTGTTATGAATTTAATGATTTATATCGTCACTAAATCTAAATCTAACTCTAATTGCATTTTGACATGCCTTGGAATATTGTAAGGTTAATTTATCCAACGATGTATATTGAAATAAAGTTTGTATTGTCTTCATTAGTGCAATTTTGTATGACAATTCGATTTTGGAACATAGCAATTTTTTTCTATTGTCTTCATTAGTGCTATTTTTATCACTCAAAAGTGTGTGTGTATGTGTGTGTGTGTATATGTTTTTTTTTATCATAATTACATTTAGTTATGTTTATTTTGTGTCACCATTTTATAACCATAGACCTCAAAGTTTTATGCCATTTTAATAATTTTATAAACTTTAAAACTTTAAAGTGTAAATCAAAGGTAAATTTTGTAAATCAATGGTCAAACATTTCATAATGTGTAACATTACTACGATTGAAACTTATTATTTGTAAAAGGATTTTCAGTTTTAAACTTAAAACTTTTAAATTTAACTGGTCAAACATTCCATAATGTCTAAATGTACCAAGATTAAAAATTCATTATTACTAAAAAGATATCCAATTTTAAATTTTAAAATTTACAATAACTTAAATATTTTTACAATCTGGTCAAAAATTCCATAATTAACCTATTAATGCAATTATGATATTAATTATTCTAATTATTAATATAATTCAAAAACATACTAAATCATCTCATTTATATTATATAAACCTTAAGGTTGAAAACCCTGACCATTATAATCTCTCTCTCTCTCTCGCGTCACTATCTCCATCATCGTCAACACATGTAAGGGAGATTAATTATTTTTTGGTAAGGTTTAATTTGATATTCTAATTGTCGATTCTCATATTATTCATTATTTCATTAACAATTATTTTTCTTTTCCCTTTTTGTTTGTATTGATTTTAATTATTATATAATTTTCTTATAATCTCTTTAGGTTCCATATCAAAATAAAAAATTCAATGAAGATGTTGAACTATTACGGTTTTCCGGTAAGGTATTATGGAAAATACTATAATACCAGATGGGTTATTAGCATCTTGAGTTGAAGTCATTACAAGTTCAAGTCAATATTAGAGTGTATACAAGTTATGGCTCTATGAATCGTTAAACAAGTCATATAAGCCAATTGATGTTTCTAAGTGTTTAGTTATTAGCTATTAAAAAAAACAATTTGTTCCTTTTTTTATATTAATCTTTGATAACAATGAAATGCTACAAATTAACGTATAACTGTGTATAAATGAAGTATTTATGGAGTTGTAAATACTGAATTTATGATACTTTTGTTAAATAAATAGTTAAATTGTATAGATTTTTGTTTGTGTTTATTTTAAGTTACACTTCAATAAGTTATTCCTATATCTTGTCAAAGTGAAAGGTACTTAAACTATCAAAAAACATGAGGCTTACAGTTGGATGCCAATCCTTACATGTTGAAGAGATAAAATAATTTGCGAATTAAATATTGGATATAGGTTAAGGGAATGTTGGGGGTAGGGGTCCAAATGACGACAAACGAATGTACAAATTTCCGATGATATTCTAATTAACAATTCATTATATCCAGTATATGATTTAATAGACTTTGTGTATCATTCGATTTTAGACAAGTTCAATGAACTTACAAGAACAGGCGATATTTTCGGTTAAAATTATTTGTGTTTATTAGACGAATACTATAATACTAGGTTATTAACCCGTGCACGACACGGGTGGAAATATAGAAATCTTCAACTAAAGACATATTTAAGATGATAAAAGTTTGTTTCATATGTTTGGTGGGAGAATTATTTGATATAATTGCAATTCATATTACTATGTATACAAAGTATTTAAAAACATAATCTTACTAAAAAAGAAGATTCATAGTAAATTGTTTGGAAACATAATTTAAAACTTTAAAAATTACAAATATTTTCTTATAAATCATGTTTGTTGTCTTGTTTGTAACTTTATCTTGCTTATCCAAAATATGCATTTTAATACAATCTCTACTCTTCACTCTTCACTCTTGATAACACAAAATATAGTTGACCATAAGTAAAAACGGGCCTCTCACATATATTCCAACTCTTACTAGAGATCTGCTTTGAGTTGTTACAATTATATACGCTTATCTTTTGTGTCACCAATATCACCAACTTTAGAATCAACTTTAGAACTTGATTCTGAGTCGTTGCGTAAGAAAATGGTTACGTGTTAAAAATAATTTAATTAAATTACTCATAATTTAGATTATTCATAAAAATATTAAAAATAATAAATGATGTTTTAAATATCCACCTTGAGTCGTGACAATTATGATATAATACATAAATTCAGTTTTTTAATATAATAATCTTTATTTATGACCTTTTTAATAAGTTTCTGATATATTTATGCGCTATTAATTTAAAGTGACAAACCAAAATTTGGTGTGATTTATTTTAAAAATAAAACATTCATAACGATATTATTGTATTACATTTTGTATGTATAAAAATGATGTTTAGAAAAAAAAATGTTGTCACGGATTTAAAATATAAATTTACAAAAACTAAGTTTTGGTTGTAAAAAAATAAATTACCTTAAAATAAAAGGATAAATGTTCAACACGAGTTAATAAATCAAATAATCGTTTACCACGCATGTGTAAAATATATAATATGTCATAAATATATGTTCAAACATCTTTATAACTTAAACATGAAACAAAAAATACATTAAGAAAAACATGCAAAATCTATTTAATTCATATGTTACATGCCCAAAAACTTTGTAACATTAAGAAAAACGTTCGAAAATATATGCTTTAATATGTTATAGGTTAGTGACATGTGTATTACACTGGAAAAAATTATATAAAAAACATCAATTATAAATATATGTTAATATATTGAAATATTGTAAATTTTGTATTTATATGAACGAATAATTTTATATAAATGTTATGTTTTTGAAATGTATCCAAAAAATGAAATGCGTAGAAAGCCATGCCTAATAATTATAATATTATGAAACTATTTCATTTACTAAACTTTCTTTAAGAATGATCAAATAAGAATGCAAACATTGTTATGATCCTTAAATTCTTATTGTTTTACCCTATCACATTTAAATACAATCGCATAAAATAATATAAAGAAAGTCAATTGAATGTTTATGAATCCACTTGTTGACCCTGTTACAATGAAAAGAAAATATCAACCACAAAGTAAAAAAATAAAATTAGAAATAAAATATATATATATATGTGTCAAATTTTGAGAAATTTTAAAATGACTTAATAATTTAATTAATTTTATTTTATTTTAATTTTTCTAGAAAGTATTAAAATCCCATGACAATAATATTACATAAGGCGTTTATTAACGTATTAAAAGACGATGACTCAAATATTGATATTGATATATAATTAAGGAAATCATTATTGTTAGTCAATTCAATTATTAAATGTTGACATAATCACATTAATTATACGTATACATACCTATAAAGAACTACATAATTATGGTAATAATTTGAATAACTGTCAGAATGTTTAAAAGTTGCTCATTCAAAATATAACTACAATATAATAAAATTTTATAAGACGTAAAAACAAAATATAAATAATAACGCGATAGTAGCCAAGTTACAAACTCCACAAATTGGCTCAAGACACAAATCTGTTAGCTATACAGTTTGAGAAAATCTTTACTAAATAATTTACATATAATTACAAAATTTAAAATCAAATCGGTTATTTATAAAACTTTCACAAATTATGAAAACGTGTTTGATTTTTGAAACATTAAAATGGGGGGGGGGGGGTTATTTTAGACATTAATTTTGACATTTATGAATGATTAAAAAAATGGTCAAATATAAAAAATGAAAACTTTTATAAGATTGAAGATATGAAAACTTTTATGAGATTGAAGATATGGAAACCTTTAAAGGTTTGTTTTAAGAGTGGTCAAATTCTAAATTTAAAATGGGTTTAAATTTGTTATAAATAATAAGAATAAAGTAAGTGTATTATAAAAAAAAGAAAAAATAAAAAGATGTATATTTTATTATAAAGGAATTTTTAATTTAACTTTTGTTTTAGATACATTCAATGGCTTTTTAGTTAGATATGTTAAAACAAAACAATAAAGTTGTATTCTACTAATATTACTAAATAATTTAGACATAATTGCAAAATTTAAAATTAAATTGGTTAATTAGAAAACTTTCATAAATTATGGAAATGTTTTTTTTTAATTTTGAAACATTATAATGAGGGGTTTATTTTAGACATTAATTTTGATATTTAGGGATAATTAAATAATAGTGAAATAACAAAAATGGAAATCTTGATAAGATTGAAGAGTATGGAAACCTTTAAAGGTTTGTTGCTAGATTGGTCAAATTTCGTATTTAAAATGGGTTTAAATTTGTTATGAATATTAAGAATAAATTAAGGATATTATATAAAAAAAAATAAATAGAAGTTGGTAATAAACCGTAAACAAGTTATGCAAAAAGAAAAAAAAATAAAATGAAGAGAAGTTGGTAATAAACCGTAAACGCGTAAACAATTGATAGAAGTTTCAAGAGAAGATTCACACGTGCTAACAGTTAAAATAAAGATTGATCATATAAAAATGATTTAATTTACATAAATTGTGTAACCTACATAAATACATAAATAATCGTAACTTAATATCCATGTTGTACAAAAGCAATGCCATTGTTCCAGCAAATACTCCTTCCAGGCAATTCGCTATTTTACAAGTTGGGCCGCTATAGGCTGAAATGAATAAAATTAAATTAATGTTATATAATATATTATTCCGGCTAAATTAAAAATAAAAACATATATTTTAGTTTAGTAAGAATTACCAATGGCGGATAGATGCAATTAGAGAAATTTTAATCACAACCTAATAAACCATTCATTGTATGGAAGATAAAGCAGTTAGAAACTTCAACATGTTCATTGAATCTTGGAGTTTGATGTAAAACCTAAAACCTATCCGGGCTTTGAATTGTCCTTCAGCCACCAAAGTTTCAAAATACGCACCTTTAGGATACACTCACTGTTAAGAACATCCAATTGGTTCAACATGGTGATGTTTGTTGGCTCCATCTTGCTAGAGGTGAAAAATAAAAAAAAATCATTTAGGAACAGTATCACTTTAAAGCCAAAAAATGAATAAAAAAATGGACGATATAGACACAACACAAATAAAAACCTTAGACACAAAGATAATCGTTTTTGCTAAAGATGGTTTGATGGTGTAAGAATTACCCTATGAAAGTTAGGTATTTATAGGGATTGAATTATGTGAGACTTAATTATAGAAGGAAGGTATACAGGGAATTGATTATAAACCAAAAATTAGGGAAATTCAAAAAATTTCAAAAAACTTTAAGTAACAACGAAAGATAGGGAATTATGATTAATGTATTTTCAAATTTTGGATTTACTAAAATGTAGTGTTCCAAAATTAGATTATTATAAATGTAATATTATTTAATTTAAATGTTGACCATATTTAAACATACGGAAATAAACCGTATATGTAATGTTCCAAAATTAGATTATTATAAATGTTTTATAACTTCATCAATTATAACACCGTATATTTAATTTATAAAATAACAATGTCTATAATATATAAAATTATAATAAATTCTGATATAATGAACTATTGAATCATATGATTGAAAGTTATAAAAACACTTAACATAATATAATTAATCAACATTTAATTAATTATGTAATTAATATAAGGTGTGAAAAAATAAGTTACTAATTTTTTTTATTTATTAACATTAACAAAATTTTAATACAATTGAACACTAATTATCTAATCCAATATAATCAATTAGTTTAAAATAAGAACCATATATTTAAATAAATAATTGCTAAATTTAGAACCATTCAATAGGTCAGCATTTGTATTTATAGTAAATGTTACGGATGGTTAGTCAAATCCTTAATCAATTAAGCCATTAATGATTTAAATATTGTAATTGATATTTATATAATTGGTTCCAATTTTATATTAATGTATAATTTTTGGCACGTTCTCTAGTAAAATGAAAATGAGGATGAGACATCAGGGATAGTCGGGCACTTGCTTTAGTTGACCCGAAAGCAGGTAGTTCAGTTCCTGACCTCAGCTCATTCCCTTCAGTTTTGAAGTGAAAGCACGGTTACGGGTTTCCTTTTGTATCAGCATTGGCCAGATTCCATTGTGGAAGACATAATTTTTTCTGAAGAATTCGCCATGATATATCTGATCCATGCATAATATCATGAAAAATGGATACAAATTTTTGGCTGCTACTTAGTATCGGCAATAGGTCTGAAAAAGTATCTAAAAATAAAAACTTTAGATATTTGTACCCTGTCGAAGTAAGGAACCATGGCATGTTATGTAAAATTTATGTAAAATAATAATTAATTAACCGATTGACTGATACAAATGTTAACCATTGGATTATGCTAAAGTTAAATCCATAATCTCTCTATATTGAATCCTATTGATGAAATATCAATTAATTATCTAAATTATATATTATATATTAATTAAAAAACATTAAACCTGCTGGAAAGAAACAAAGCTTGTGAATGAAATCAATCAAAAATAATAAAATAAAATTGGTTTTAAAACATAATTATAGTTATAGTATACATAATAAAGAAATCATAATTAATTATTAATTATAATTATTAAGTTGAAACATAATTATAAAAGATTCAAAATTCAAAATTAAACATTAAATGAAAGATGAAAGAAAATATTTTAAGAAAGTTAATGAATCTTATTTAAATTTATTATTGATTTATTTTATTAAGATGAAAATCAATTAATTATCTAAATTATATATTATATATTAATTAAAAAACATTAAACCTGCTGGGAAGAAACAAAGCTTGTGAATGAAATCAATCAAAAATAATAAAATAAAATTAGTTATAAAACATAATTATAGTTATAGTATACATAATAAAAAAATCGTAATTAATTATTAATTATAATTATTAAGTTGAAACATAATTATAAAAGATTCAAAATTTAAAATTCAAAATTCAAAATTAAATTAAAGATGAAAGAGAATACTTTAAGAGAATTAATGAATCTTATTTAAATTTATTATTAATTTATTTTATTAAGATGAAAATTAGAGAAGCCATTGATATATATGGAAAGTATAATCAACAACCAATAGGAAGGGGAAAATGGACTTAAAGCCTACTGCTTTAATAGTATAGTTAGATTCAAATATATAATCAAATTTCTTTACGTAACGAATTTTCTATTTTCCACCCGTGTACTACACGAGTTAGTAACCTAGTTCATTCAATAAATGAAAATGTTTTCTAGAATCCGTTGAAGTAAGTGTTATTAGGTCTCCAAAATAATGTATGTATATGGGTGCAGTGGCAAATTTATGATTTTTCTTTCTGCACTACTTTTAAATACTTTAATTTTATAGAGTTTTGTATAAATAAAATTTTTGGGTTGATTTGAGGTTCGGGTCGGTTTGATGCTTCAGGTTGGTTCAATGGTTCGGGTAAAGTTCATTACATAATATAAATACGATAAAACCCTAACTTTAAAAGAGGGGAGAGAAGTAGGTTGTGTACTGTGTGTTTTATAATCCCCTAACTTGATATAAAGCCGAATTAGAAAACAAAATCAAAAAATTAGACTAGTAACCAGAATTGAACCCGCGACCTTCAGTTCGAAAAACTAACTACTTACCAGTTGGACCAACACTTATAATGTAAACAAGGTGGTTCCTTCATAATTTATAAGGTGGTTCATCTAATATTTATGATGTGCTCTGTGCGTGTGGTGAAATATAAAAGATGGGATGATTTAAGATTTTGCACAAGATCGTGTTTTAAATTTATAAAAGTGATTTCTACGAAGACTAAACACACACAAAATAGGCAAGTGTACCTATCGTATATGTAGAACAGTATTGGTAAGAACCAAGTATCGATCCGTGGACACAAATGTTTCTAATAATAAATCGTTGTTTTACTTTGATCGGAGGTTTTAATAATTTTGGGGTTAATGTTTGAACTTTTTATAAAATATAAATACTTATATATAATATATAGGTGACCAAGACGAGAAATTCTAAACAAGTAGTTCAATTATATGAAGGTTACTATCTAAGATCAAGAATCCACTCCATTTTATCATTGATAATTAATATGTAAACATGCGGTAAACTTGCCGTAATAATATATGATAGATAGCTCCTCATTACTAAGCGAGCATCTATGACAAAAAAGGAGTAGCATGCGCATTTTAAATTCGACCCTTTCCTAATGTCATGCTACCTCGAGAATGTCAATTTAAGTTGTCAAGTAGTTTCGTAAAGTAGAAAAATTAGGATTGACTTCGATTTCTCAAACACCAATTCTAACAACTTCGGGTGGTTATAGTTCATCACATAACCTCCCCTTGGTTAATTTAAGTAGGTTACAATTATACATTCCGTTAACATATGATTTCTTTAACTAGCATGATATCCTAAGCAATTGCGTTAGCGATGCCATTTTCGGATTACCAAAACTTAGAGAAATAGATCATAATTTATATCTCATCATTTCTAAGTACAATATAAGGATCCATGTTTCGATAAGTTATCAAAGTATTTCTATCTTTCAAGAACATGAATCGATCATGAATGATTGCCAATATAATTGACAATCACCAACTTTGAATTGTTTAATTAATATGGTGAGACATTTCTCATCAAAATATAATTGCAAGATAACCATGTACTTTACTAGAATAAACCACGTGTCTTATATAATTATCAAGTAAAACAAATCTTATTCAAGATATTAGATGGTAAATGGAGTTTAGCTCATAATGAGCATACTTATGAACATTAGAATGTATGATAATAACAAACACATGATTAAACTAGAACAATCTAACCAAATATGGATGAATCTTCCTTCTTAATGATGATGATGGATGATGATGATGGTTGATGATGATAGTTGATAATGATGACCCCCAAGCCTTCAAACTCTTTATTAGATCTTCAATATGAGTGTTAATGGGTGTTTTTATAAGTGAAAACTGGATAAAACTCTCTTCAAGGCACACCAAATGAGTGCAACATGAGCCACTATTTATAGGCAATCTGGAGAGAGAAGCACGGCCCCATGCCTTTGTGGGCACGCCCCTGTGCTTTATTATGACATGTGCCAAATTCGTTTTCTCTTTTCTTGTAGATGACCACGGCCCCGTGGGCAAGGGGCACAACCCGTGCTTTTGTTCTCAGTTTTTGTCCTTTCTTATAGATTGTTGTCTTTTCTGGTGTTCAGAAGCATGGGGGCGTGTTTCTTGAGACATGAGGGCGTGTTTCTTGGTTTTCTTGTGTTTTCTTCGTCTTTTTCTTGTTTATTCGTTTGGGACTTGGTTTCACCTGAATTGTATTTTATTATGATAAGTAGCCTTCTGTGCTATGTTATTTGATAGAAATTGCAGTTTTTAGAGATTATTTGATGCTAAAAAGATGTATAATTTCATGTACATCAATTTTCTATATATAAATACATTATTTTTTTGAAACTCGATGGTTTCGAGGAACCACCCATTTATTCTTTAGATCCGCCCCTACATGGATGATTAATAAGTAATAACAACTAAAAACTAACTATTTTAATCGTTCATAATTAATATTTTAAAATTATAGAGGGCTAATATACTATTTCTAAACATATTAAAATCTATATATAGTATGTTCAGTGAGTCTCATGATGTAAATGGTAGGTTTAATAATATTAATAATATTCAGTTTTTCTTAAAAGTTCGAATATATTTAAATTAAAACGGGAAACTCTTAACCATTTGCTAGGAGCCCAAAGATATACAGGCGAAAAAAGGACACAAAACAAAAACTAACCAGTCAAGAATGATATAAACTTACAAGGAAAAGTTAACAAAATTAAACCTACACCAAGCTTTCCAACCCAGTGTAGATCTTTTGCCACAATTCTTCACCCATAAAAAGAATTTCCTTTAACTTCCGCAATCAGCTTTTAGATCATCCGTTGACCGCTTGTAACGATTATGTCATTTCTTCATTTCCACATTGTCCAAAACATAACCCAAATCTTGAACCACCTATTTCTTCTCCTTTGCTAGTCGTTGCTTTGTAGGGAACTCTAATAATTCTAGAACTGTATCCACATTGTCGACGCTAGGTAGTTTAGCCCGCGAAAATATCTGTAACATTTCGGATTTTTCATTTTCTTGTATTTGTAATCTTTACCCGACCCGGTTCATACTCGGGTAATTCATCATTAAAATTACATATTTATTAGTACATTTAATTCAAATAGTGCTCTAATTTAATTAGCAATTGGGTATGCTATAATAAATTAATAAATAACTATGTGGATAATTCATAATATACGCCTCCATCAAACTTTAAATCTCTTTTGCACCCACATCTCAAGGCCAGGGACCAGTTGAAATTAAATCAAATTATTTCTCTCCATCCTCACCACCGACAACGCCATACCCCTTTTTCTTATTCCTCAATTATCGGCCAAAATCAACGAAATTGATTTTACCAAATCACTTGCCAACCTAAAACACGTTAATTGACTGGTTTTTTTAAAACCTTAACAAAACGCGCCTAATCGAACCTATAACATGATAAACGTGATCATAATTCAATTAAACGCTGCCACACCTTCCTAACAACATCAGGACTATAAACCCTAAACCAAATGCTACCTACGAAGTGGTCAGATCAACTTTGATTTCAGGATTAAGCTGTGATGTAACATCCCGATTTTGATAATTTTAATAAAATGAATTTCGGTTATTATATAGTGTGTCGTTCCGGTTAAGATAAATAAACTATAAGATGATGGGCTTGGAATTTAGTAGATGAAATAAGAAATGGAATGGGCCTTAGGTCCATGGGCTTAAGGGAGTATAAATACCCCTTAAACCCTAATCCTTTCCATTTTATCCATCTCTACACCATAGCCTACACCTTGAAAAACACACACAACCCGAACCAAGATCCGAAGGCGAAAACCGGAGTGTGTTGGTGCTAGAACGTTGTGACGAACCGAACCTACATCAAAGACCAACTCGTGTTCGTAGTTCGACTCGTTTAAGGTACGTTTATAACTAGAAATCGTTCATTTAGGTCCGGATTCATTTAGATGATCTTAGATCTGTATACATATGATAGAAATGAATCAAACGAGCTAATTTTCAGTGAAATCCAGTATCTATTGATGGGTTAATCGGTAGGGTAAAGACCCGGGTTATAAACAAACAAATCGGACTGTGTAAAACATGATTTTTGGATGTTTCGTTGATTGGGGTTTATAGGAGCTGGTATTACGAATCTATTGATACCAAACTCGTGTCATTTGGTTGAGATTTGAGGATAAATGGCTGAATCCGTTGATGTTGACTGTGTGATGTTCTTGGCGATTTTGACTTTGACCCTTGAGTCAAAGTCTGGATAAGACTGATGCAATTCGCCAAGCTGAGTTAACGAATTAGCTTGTCCATTCATTATATCCAGATAACGAATTAGCCCAACCATTTGTAAACGAATTAGCTTGTCCATTCGTTATATCCAGATAACGAACTAGCTCAACTATTCGCTAAATTGAGATAACGAATTAGCTACCCAATTCGTTATGATAAGGTAACGAACCAGAGAATGAATCAATGTATGTAAAGATAACGAACCAGGAGGACGAATCAGCTAGCGAATTAGGCTTAAATCGTCATGACGAATTGGTTAGCGAATTAAATAATAATTTAAAATCCAAATGGAAAATGTGTTAAGACAGCTCGACCCTAGCCAGGGGCTCTGCCCCTTGGACCCTGTTAGGGGCTGCCGCCCCTAGACCCCGCTGCCAGGGGCGCTGCCCCGGACCCCCGTTCGTTGTGGGTTGTATAAAGATAGAAATTCGATATGGGTTGTAATAGTTAATTGATACATGTAATTATTATACAGTTATCCGTGCACAGCTCAAGAAGGGAATAACTATAAACGGTGAACGCAACCGCATTCAAGTGAGCTTCTAGCCCCATTTCCTTGTTATGCTTTCGGGGCTGTGTGTATACTCAATGTGAATGTTAATACACTTACCTTAAATGGTAAGTGTATGTCTTAATGACGATTGTGATAGTTATGTATGTATGCTTGACAGTACGTGAACGACTGTAACATCCTACTTTCAGTTATTATAATAAAAATAAATTTCGTTATTTCATAGTGGGTCGTTATCGGTCTAGATAAATAGAATACGAGTTGGGCCAGTGCTGGGTAAATGAATATGGGTTATGGACTTGGGTTAGGAAAGAAAGGAGGAAAGACCATGGGCTTAAGCCCATGATCCATAAATATATAAACCTTTAATATCCATTTAATCCTCATTCACACATATTCCATACACCACCCAAAACACACACTTAAGATTTCTCTCTAGTCCTTCCTTATCTCTATCCGAAATCAAGAAGGAAACCGAGCACCGATACGAGGTAACGATAGTTTAATATTGTATGAGCTTAACCCGTTAGATAAAGTTGTGAAACAACGAGCCGACACCGTTAAACCGTTTAAATCACGAGATCCGGGTGGAATCAGGTATAAACCGAACCTATGATGAGCTTAGGGATCACCCTAGCTCAGATCAGGATCGAACGGGGCGAAAAACGGTGAAAAACGAGTTAAGAATCGTTTTTCCGGTGAGTTCGCGTTTTTCCGGCGGCTTTCCGGCAATGACGGCGCCGGAAAAGTAATACGAGGTTAAGGGTATGTCAGGGAATGTTCTGACATTCTCTGACCTAACCCAAGTTCGCTAACGGGAATTTAGCGAATTAAGGGTGATTCGTTAAGTAGATTCGCTGAGGAAAGATAACGAACTAGCCTTAGTTCGTGTCCTGATTCGTTAAGTAGATTCGCTGAGGAAAGATAACGAACTAGCCTTAGTTCGTAGAGGAAGATAACGAACTAGCGTTAGTTCGTGTCCTGATTCGTTAAGGAAAAGATAATGAATTAACCCCCCCCATTTCGTTATAGCCATTCGTTAAAGGAGATAACGAATTAGAAGGTCCAATTCGTTACTTGAACTGATTCGCTATGTGGACTGGTTCGTACAAGGACGGATTCGTCAGAGGTCCAGTTCGTTAGAGGGTTCAGTTCGTTACAAATGACCAGTTCGCTAAGATAAGTCAATTCGTTAAAGACTGAATAACGAACTAGAAAGTTTAATAAAATGACAGAACAGTCCCTAGACTTAGAAAAAGAATGAATTAAAATGACAGAACAGTCCCTCGACCCCAGCCAGGGGCTCTGCCCCTTGGACCCTGCTAGGGGCTGCCGCCCCTAGACCCCGCTGCCAGGGGCGCTGCCCCCGACCCCCGTTCGTTGTGGGTTATATAAAGATAGATATACAACATGAGTAATAGTAGTTAATTGATACATGTAAATATTATACAGTTAGCCGTGCACAGCTCAAGAAGGGAATAACGATTAACGGAGAGCGTAACAGGATTCAGGTGAGTTTTTAGCCCCATTTATGTGTTATGATTTCGGGGCTGTGTGCATACGCAATATGTTTGTTAATACGCTTATCCTAAGAGATAAGTGTATATCTTATGTGAATAATGTGAAATGTATGAATGATTGCTTGATGGTACGTGACCGATCTTCGGATATTGCACGTATTGTCGGGTTGTAACGCTATGTATGAGGTAAGTATGATATGTATGCTTATATGTATGAACGTGATAAAGTTAATAAAAGAAAGAAATGATGGCTGTATGGTTGTATGGTTACGAAAAGGGTACCGAGCCCTAATAATGCTCGAGGTATGATGTATGGTTGTATGGTAACGAAAAGGGAATCGAACCCTACTAATATTCGAGAACTAGGGAACCGAACCCTACTAATATTCGAGGAAAGAGGGTACCGAGCCCTAATAATACTCGAGGAAGGAGGGTACCGAGCCCTAATAATACTCGAGGAAGGAGGGTACCGAGCCCTAATAATACTCGAGGAATGTAGGGCGTAATGCTCTTTATAACGTAGGTTATGAAAGTAAGTTAATACAAAAGAAAGTATGAAAGTATGAAAGTATGAATGAAAGAATATAAGTTTATGTGTATTGTATAATGTATGATTAACTAGAACTCACTTAGCGTAGTTGACTTTTAGTATGCACGCAGGTGAGTAGGATGAGGCAGCTCGCTTGAGGAGACACATGGCATTGAATAAGAGGCTGGCATCGGAAGACTCAAGACGTTTAAGTTTAATGTTTTGTTTATTTTGAAAGACAAGATGACGTTTTAAGACAAGATGTGTTTTGTTATGAAATGTTTTATGAAAGCTTTTATATTCCGCGAATGTTTTAATTAACTCTGATATTTAGAACTGCGTTTATGAGTAAATCCAACAGGAAAGTAGGGCTACCGGTAACGGGGCCTTACAACGACCTTCGGGTATTGCAAATATTGTTAAGGTAAGTATAGTGTAGTATGTATGATATGTGTATATGAATAAGGGAGTATGTACAAATATGTTGTGTATGGTATTAATTGTATGGATATGATAATGAAAGGTAAGTTAAGGTTAAAGGGTTGCATACCCTAATAATATATGCGAAGGTTAAAGGGTTGCATACCCTAATAATATATGCGAAGGTTAAAGGGTTGCATACACTAATAATATATGCGAAGGTTATATGGCGTAATGCTCTTTAGAACGTAAGGTAAGTATATGAAAGAAAGAAAGTGCAAAGGTAAGTAAGTATATTATAAACGAAAGTATGAAAGTATGTAGTTATGAATGTATTGTATGTTATGCGATTAACTAGAACTCACTCAGCGTAGCTGACTTTTAGTATGCACGCAGGTGAGTAGAATGAGGCAGCTCGCTTGAGGGGACACGTGGCATCGAATAAGAGGCTGGCATCGGAAGACTCGAGACGTTTTAGTTTAAATGATTTGTTAATTTTGAAAGACGAGATGTTGTTTTAAAACAAGTTATGGTTGTTATGAAATGTTTTATGAAAGTTTTATATTCTGCGCAAGATTTTAATTAACTCTGATATTTAGAACTGCGTTTATGAGTAAATCCAACGTCTAAATGTGAGGTACCGGTAACGGGGCCTTACACGTGAACCCGAATTTTCCGTTCACCCTTAATCCGTTACCGTTTTCGGTAAATGTTACATGCTTTTAGTTTGTTTTTAATCGATTAACATTAACCCCAATTCAATTTTAACCAACAATTATCAAATAAGCCGATTTGAATTCTAGGGTTTGATTTGGGAACGGGATTTTAGTGTATTTAAATTATCATATTCATCTTTTAATCAAGTTAAAGCGATGGCCTGATGGCCAACACATGTTTATTAAGGTGTGAACCAGTTTGGGGTGCGGGTTCGAGTTTCCCAGGCCCGGTTTTTTAGTTTTTATTTTTTGAAACAGTTTTTAATCAAATTTTGGTATTATTAAATTTATATAACATTAAATAATCATTATTTTGATCAACTGGACCCCAGTTTTGTTAAAAACCCTTCTTTTATATAAAAAGCAAATATATATATATATAGGGGATGGATCTTGCGAGAAGTAATATTACAACGAGAAGCGCGATAATTCAATCTCCACCATTGATTACAAAGATCAACGATTTATGTTACACCATGGCAATTTAGTAAATATCAATACCTTTTAACCATATTTTAATTGCTTGCAAGGGCTAAAAGGTAATTAGTGTATAACTATATAAAAGGAACGGCTGGAGTAATCCCTAGATTCACTTTGTAACTCTCCACACAACTCAAGGCTGGAAATCCTCTTTCGATGTCCAACTGATACACACAAACAACCAAACGAAAGTCTATTGATTCCTATTCCATGAGTATAGGAAGCAATCGATCGTCAGGGCGTTGTACGAAATTGGTTTTGAACATGAATTGGGGGTTTCTCGTATGCTAGAGGATCGAACCCTACATAAGGTGTTGAAGGTATGTTGGGCGATTTTAGGTTTTGTTTTTTTTTTTTTTATTTTTTGAGTAGATGTAGGTTATTATGTTAATAATAGAAGCTCATTTAAGTAATTATGATGTAGCTATTCGTAGTTCAATACACCACAAGTTTTTTATGTGTATCTGTGTAGGTTGTGTAGGGTGTATCTGCAGATTGTGTAGGTGTTAATTTATGTATAGATTTTATTATGTGTAGGTTGTGTAAAGTTTATCTGTAAATTGTGTAAGCTGTGTAGGTATTAATTTGAGTTCGAATTATGTTATATGTAGGTTGTTTATGAGTCAACTTGCATATGTGTAGATAATGGTTGTGTAGGGATATGTTGGTTTCATATGTAATTGTCTTGTTTGTGCAACGACATGTATGTATATATATGAAGGAATTTTGAATAATATGTTGATATGTGTAGATGGTATTATGATCTGTGTTGTGTTGCTGGTATGATGAACAAGTGCAGAATATATAGTTGGTATTATTATCTGTGTGCACTAATTGTCTTGTTAGTGTAAACAACCATTAAAAAAATATCGATGGTTCATACACGGTACATTTTGGATACTATGATGATCTGTGTAGCTGGTATTATAAACAAGTGTAGAATATGTAGGCATATCATGCGTCTTTCTTACAATGATGAGTCTCAACCTAGAGATGACCAAATGAATGAATTGGGTAACATGTCAAAATTTACTTAATATAAGTACATGTCAAGTTGAGTTTGGTAACTTGTTGTTTTGTAGGGGCGACTGTGGTTGTTCTATATGCTAGTTGTTTAAATACTTAATGAATTAATTATGAATAACGCTGCCTGTGTACGAGTGTGTGCAATTTGTTTTATGTGTATGATTAATGGGCCTATATATTGTGTAAGTAATGTGTTACTGCGTAGTGGGAACGTGGTTTTCGTGTATGAGGTTGTTTAAATATTTAATGAGTTAAATATGAATAATGGGACTTTTGTGTAAGTAATTTGTTTTTTGTGTACAGTTAACGACCTGTTGTGTAAGTAATTTGTTTTCTGTGTTGGGTTAACATGCCTATTGTGCAAGCAATTTGTTTTCTGTGTAGGGTTAACGGGCCTGTTGTGTAAGTAATTTGTTCTCTGTGTAGGGTTAACATGCCTGTTGTGTAAGTGATTTGTTTTCTGCGTAGGGTTAACGGGCCTGTTGTGTAAGTCATTTGTTTTCTGTGTAGGGTTAACATGCATGTTGTTTAAGTAATTTGTTTTATGTTTAGGGTTAATGAGCCTCTCATGTAAGTAATTTGTTATTATGTATGGTGACTGTGGTTGCTGCGTATGGCGCTTGAAAATATTCTAAACAAAAGAGGGGAGGGTTATGCTTAAAAATAATGCAGCCTGTGGTTCAGTGTGGAGTCAACAAAGCGGAATCTGCCATTGCTGAATCTAAAGATTGAATTTGCCACTAAGATTTTTCTTTCAGACATAAACACGAAAATACATGTCATTCTATGTTATGTGTAGGCTGCGTAGGGTTCATATGCAAATTGCTAGTTGTTTTTCTAGAAATTGGTACTCTGTTTTTCTACAAATTGTGTAGGGTTAATTTTAATTCATGTTATGTTATGTTATATGCAGACTATGTAGGATTTATATGAAAAATGGTAGTTATTTTTTTTTTCTAAAACCTGGTACTCGATTTTCTGTAAATTGCGGAGGCTCATCTAAAAGTTGTGTAGGGTTTGATGAAAAACAACGTTGAACTACTAAAGGGCGATGACACATGAATGACATTCACCACATTTGATTATGGCTATATATAATTTCAGTGAAATTTCTATGAATCGTTTATGAATTTGGGTTTTTTTTGAAGGATTGACATGTTGAAAGTATTTTTGTTTAATCTAATGGGCTAGCATGCTTGTAGTATATTTTTATTCTTGATTTATGTAACTTGTGTAGGATTATGGTATAACCTAAACACATATATTGTAAATACACTGACATATGAACTAAAAATCTTGTGTTTACATGGACTGATGTGTATTATAACAAAGAATGTTGGAAATGGAAAAAAGGTTTGAGGATGATGATTAGTGGAAGGGAAGTGATTAATATAGAAGTAAAAACCACACATTGAAAAATCGTCAGAAATGAAATTGAACTTAATATATAAAACAAAATCAAGTGAATATAATCTCTGACATTAAAAGTTATTTTTACTGAAATTAATCATAATTTAAACCTAATTGTTGTAACTTTATTTAGGGAAAATGAATCAAATACTTGAACTTGAGATATTCGACAATCTATCTACGACAATCGGTTAAGGAAATGCATAGTATTTACAAAAGAATTAAAAAATATTTGAAACCCGCTAAAGTTAATAGTTACCAAATATAAGATTAAGTTAGATTACCAATGTGTCCTTATACATAATTTAAAGATAAAAAAAAACGAAAATACATGATTGGTTAATATTACTTCTCGCACTTCTCGCTGTAAAAAAACTTCTGAAATGATCCAATACCTATTATATATATATATATATATATATATATATATATATATATATATATATATATATATATATATATATATATATATTATTTTGTGATTTTTTTTCTTTCCTCCTTCTAATAAGATGATATTGATACTAAAAAAAAAACATTGTCGGTGTAGTACTGTAGTGCATATGTGCACTAATGCCTATTTCATATATACAATAGTGTTTTATTGCATATAATACAACACAATTGCATTATCCAATACACACTATTGAATATATGCAAATACGACACTAATAATTGTATGCAAAACACATTATCGCATATATGTAATACAACACTAATACACATATGCACTATATCGATTTTTTTTAATTTTTGTATATAATATAACACTATTGCAGATATACAATACAAACAACTATATATATGCTATTCAACACTATTTCAAATATCAAAATGCACAATATTGCACATATGCATTATAAAAAAAGTCGGTGTATTGCATATATGCATTACTCGTTAATTTTTTTAATTTTTTTTTATTTTCACATTTTTTTGTGGTGAAGAATAACAACATATAAGAAGGATGAAAGAAAAAAAATTTTAAAAATTGTTTTTTTAATTAAATTAAAAATACTTCATTATTAGTTCTCTAGTTCTCTCTATAAAATGGAGTTCTCTCATGATCCTCTCCCTATATATATATATATATATATATATATATATATAGGGGTTGGATCAAGAGAGAACTCCATATTATGAAGAGAACTAAAGAACTCCTAACTATAGGGATATATTTGTAAAATTTCATTTCAGTAGACCTGGAAAAACGTTGCTTGCTTCCCCTGTGCAATAGAACCCTGACCTCCCTGTTCTATGAAACCCTAGCCATATGTGACGCTTTCAACAAATAGATCATAATATACATCATAATCGATGATTCTTAACCCTAATTATTGAAGATTGATTCCCTACTGGTGTATTGTTATTTCTATTGTAGATCGATTCAACATGATTTCTGTAGTTTTAACACGAAAATTTGGAGGTATTTTTTATTTGATTGTTATCTTATTCCAGACATTGTAGATGTGTAATTAGATGATTAACATTTTATTATCGATGAAAACCCCTAATTTGTTTGATCGAAGTGCCTAATCGAGTTCCTTTGTTGATATTTATTCAAATTAAGTCAATTCTAATTGAATACTGGTGTAATTTTTTAGTGTCGACCAACAATGTAACATTTTATTTATGTACTACATACATGTAGTATAATTTTAAGTATTACATATATGTAATGTAAACTTTCATATGATTAATATATATTTAATTAAAATTACCTGTTCGTTGTATTACTACTAAACAGAAAGTGACGACAGCCGATAACTTTATCATATGCTAGTGGCATGTTAATTATTTGGTATTAGTTTGCAACTTATATTTTCGTGTCATACACTTGAATTGACTTGATTTGTTTTTTTCTTTCTTTTGTGAGTTATTCTTTGTTGTTGTAGTTGCATATGTATGTATTTCAATGGCTTTGAAGCTACGTTTTTTCTTTTGTGTGCTGTTGACTGTGGTTTACGTAATGCATAATAGGTGTTCGACTAAATGTCCGGTTGGTTTCTCAATATACAAACGTGCGTTTTGGAGTTGTTTTAACTACTCGTACCTTTTCTTACTTATTTTTCAAGTACATGTTGTAGATGCATGTATTTTAATGGCTAGGAAGCTGTGTGTTTTCTTCATTTATGTATTGTTGTTGTTGATTATGGTTTACGAATTTCACGGCAAGTGTGCCCCTAACTGTCTGTTTTTTTTACTGAAGCATGAGCTTTCGAGTTGTCTTTGACTGGTTATACTTTTTTTTTGTTTTCCAAATACATGTATAACATCATAGATAATAAGTTTTTTTGGTAGACTCTTGTAGGATTTTTTTTATTCTAACCACATCATAAAGTAGTAAAGGTGTCTGTTATTTGTTTATGTGTTCTTTGGTGTATTGTTATGTTAGGTCGCTATTTTTTCTTTTAACACGACTTTAGTTATTTGTCACTCTTTATTTACCCTTTGGGTTTAACTAAACAATTCCGGTTTCGATTGCAGCATTTTGCAGGTCCTGGTTTCACAGCAATCAATGTAAAAAAACATGACTTAATTGGTGAAGGCTTGAATCTCGGGTAAAAATACTAGTTAATAGTTATGACTCAAAGTGGAGACATTGTTCTATTTGATTAGAATGCCCAATCGAGCTCCTATGCTGACGTTGCTTCAAGTTCTAGCAATTTTACATGTGATCTCTTGCAAAAAAAATTTTGTTGAATAAGGTAGCAATTTAATTTATTAATACGTATATCCAGTATCAATTTGTTGGAGTTAAACAACCACCAACAAGCAAGTCATGTACTACGAATATGTAACACTAAGATTTTGTATGCCTACTGTTGTCTAATTATTACACAAATGTAATAGCACTTTTATGAATATTTCATAATTGTTACATTTTGTTATATGTACTTTTTTTTTTTACCCAAATGAGTTCATCATTCTGACATTCTAATGGGTTTTTTTTGTTCCAAGTTGGTGGTGATAATCAATAATGTAAAATATTATTTTGTATGCTACATACATGCAACATACCGTTACACATTCTTAATATTTCTGACTTTAACATGTATTTGTTTAGTAACAGTTATTACTATGGAAATAGACCATAATTTGATTGAACGAAATGCCTGAACTAGTTGAGCATACGTTACACATATGTAATATAACTACGGCTGCCTCATTAATAGCTATGTGTTTGTCAACTTTGATGTGCCATCAAAGACGAAAAAATCAACGAGATTGTAAATATTTAATGATTTAACCATGATTGAAGTATGATCATTAATCAAATCACAACCTTCATTCAACCTTATATGTGTGTATTACACATATGTAGCGTAAACTTTAAATAGTATATGTACATTTCAACATTGCCTATCAACACCTAGTTACAAGTAAAAGCAAACAATTAATATGTATATATGATACGATAGTAATACGTGTATGCGATATACAATAGTAATACATATGTGGAATACATTAGTGCTACATATATGTTATACAATTAATATAATCGTACTAAAATTTTTAAAAGCTATACATACTGGAACTACCGCATATATGCAATCAAAATACTACATACATGTAACGTAATCATAACTTATTTAAATTATGCAGTCAAATGTATTATATTACATATATGTAGTATACATAATCAAGTGTCGCGTTAATATTATTATCACAATAATTAACACTACCATATGAAAGTACCATATTATTCATATTGTCTTAACACATTCTATTCAAATCCAAGCTTCTAACATCTAATTGTTTATTTGACATCGCATCAACATCAACAAATAGTTGAGCATAGGCGAAATAGTTCCTATTTCAAAACATGTATTTTCTTTCACGCCTTAGGTTTTTTAAATTCCATACTTTTTCCAGCAACGTGGTTTCTTTTTATTGAAACCTTCTTTGCTTTTATGTTCTTCATCACCTATTAAAAAGCAAACACTTAACATTTATATACGATACAATAGTAATACATATATAGAAATAGGATCAAATACATTTTATTCTTAACATGAATACAGTGAAAACCAATTTGTTGCTATTATTAGGTTTATTTTTATAGGTGTTTGGTGTTATTTTTTGTTCGTATGTGCTAATTTTCAATTATGAGACGTTATAAGTATTGCTGATTTACATTATGTTGTTATTATTAGATTTTTTTCTTTTGTTGTTATAAGTATTTGTTGGAATTTCCTGTTATTATTTTGTTCTTGATTTTGATTCTTTTGTTGTAATTTTTAGATTTTTACTTTGTTATTACAAATCATTGTTTATCTATATTGGTTTTGTAGTTGGTATTATTTCTTACGTTCCCATTTTTTTATAAATTGGTATTATTTCCCACGTTTTCATGGTAAGATTAAAATGTACATGAACCTTACATACGGGAAGGTTCATGTGCATTTTAATCTTAACATGAGAACGTAGGAAATAATAATAATTTATAAAAAATGAGAACGTAAGAAACAATACCAACTAAATTACCAATCTACATAAACAATGATTTATAATAACAAAGAAAAAAACCTAAAAATTACAACAAAATAATCAAAATCAAGAACAAATTAATAATAGCAAATACCAACAAATACTTATAACAACAAAAGAAAAAATCTAATAATAACAACAAAATATAAATCAGCAAATACTTATAACGTCTCATAATCGAAAACTAGCAAATACGAACAAAAAATAACAACAAACAACTATAAAAATAAACCTAATAATAACAACAAATTAGTTCTCACTGTTTTCATGTTAAGAGTAAAATGTAATACATTAGTATTGCATATATGTAATACACTAGTACTACATATATGCAATACATTAGTACTATTGGGGCCGACCCCAAATAAAAAATTAACTGAAGAACTTACCCAGTTTTACCCTGCCTTATAGTGTACATGTAATTTTCGATCCTCATTGCCTGGGCAATTTGGTCTCGGGTTGAGTTCAGGAATCGGCCATGAAAACACACACATATTTAAAACAAAGACCGATTACCTAAAATTAGTGAAATCTGAAGGGTTGACATAATCTTCAAAGGGAATATGAATAGGCTTTGAGCCTGTAACCATACATAAGCATGTTACTATTAGAATAACATGTAGTTTCAAGATATGCCATCAAGAATTAAAACAGTTTATCTATGATTTGCTTGTTGTCATTTTTCTTATATGCAAATAAGCATATAATCCTTTCACTATCACAATATTATTTTGAAAAATATGATCATTTTAACAACAACGATACACTAACTTAACAAAACTAACAAATATGAAGCCAAATTAACTTGATAGTGTGTTATTATTCAAGCACTAATAATAACGACTTCATTAAGACATTTCATCAAACAGTTGGAGTGCATACCGACTTAAAAGGTTAATTTAGCCTATAATGATCAGTTAAGCACCAAACTTGAACAATCATATATGCGATATAACTTAAACTAGTTCATTTACACATATGCATACGTTCGATACTATATATATGCAATATAACTAAAGATATTCAGTAAAATATATCAATTATGTACTACATATATGCAATAGTCAACCAATCATGTAAGATACCTAAATTGATATCACAATCCGTGACACTAAATATGCACATCGTTTGTAACTTTTATTGATTATCAATTATAAAAGCAATGTTTGTTGACACTACTTGTTTTTCGTCAAAAGAAAAAAAACATGGTATTGGGACTATATGCTTGTAATATACAAAATCAACACCAATAGTGTATGAATTGAATAATTACGAGTGTTTACCTGTTAGTGTTCTTCAATTTTCTGCTTGATCTCGTGATTTGATGGACAAACTAGATGATTGAACGATCGAATTACAAAACCCTAGGTTCTCACAAACAGAGGGATGGTCAGATGTTTGAATTTGGCAAAGATCAATTTAAAAGATGGAAACGATGGATTAGATCTATCCAATTCCAATTTTACCCTCTTTCATAAAAAAGCCCATGACCTTTTCTAATTTTTCCCTTTCCTTTATTTTCATGTATTTTAGTGGTATTTACTTGAGTTCTCTAGTTTTCTCATTAGTAGGAGTTCTCTCTTGATCTCACTTATATATATATATATGTGTGTGTGTGTGTGTGTGTCTATATATATATATATATATATATCTTTCACCAGCTAACTTGTCTTTTAAAAACTAACGAGACTTAACAGAGTTGATGAGGCCGGTCAGATCGGTTTATTTTGTTTGGATTGGCTTAGGTTATAGTGGACTAGGCCCAATGGATCATAAGTGTACTTTATCAAGCCCAAACATCTCACACGAGTAATTGGGCTTTAGCTTACATCTAATCCCATTGTTCTCTGATTTGCATGGATTTCTCTGATTTGCATTGTGTTCTCTGATTTGCATTGAGTTCTTTGATTTGCATGGAGTTATCTGATTTGCATTGAGTTCTCTGATTTGCATTAAGTTCTCTAATTTGCATGGAGTTCTCTGATTTGCATGGATTTATCTGATTTGCGTTGAGTTCTCTTATACGCATACATGCCCAACTCGCATACTTTACATCTTCCAAAACGACTTGCGAGAATCGGGATTCGATCTCGGGTCTCCCACCTCACAGCTCAATAATTTACCTACCCAACCAACATGCCTTGATGTTTAAACATTCATTTAGTTTGATTATATATTGCTTTAGCAATTTAATTCTCCCTTCCTTCTTCTTAATTCTATTATTATTATTATTATTATTATTATTATTATTATTATTGTTATTGTTTACCCAACAACCTATACTATTATTATTATAAACTAAAGATCTAACTTGGTTAGGTTCAAGTTTCAATATTTATCTCGGTTTATTAACCCGTTTTATCTAGATCTAGAAATCATAAATGAGCTGAACTTAAATGAACGAGCTTATAACTTAAAACATACATCTAATTGGCCTAGATATTGAACGGCTTTCTTGTTTCTTGAAACGTGTTGAACTTGTTCTTGCAAAATTTTTAGATTCAAGAGGTGTGTGTATTTTGAGTGTGTATGGATGTGTAGGTGAAATGGGTGAAAAATGAGGTTTAAGGGTTTATATACCCTATACCCATGGACCCTTAAGCCTATCTGCATTCTTTTATGTCTATAAAGCCCAACATCATATTTCTTATAATTACTAAATAATAACACTTATTGATAATAAATAAATTATTATTATTTATTTTAATACTCAGTATGTTACAACTGTGGATTGTGACATCTCACATTGGTTTGGTTGTGGAGGAGAACTAAGCTTTCTTTATAAGGAGGTGGATACATTTCCCATCATAACGCGTTTTGGCCGCTTATTGGTAGTGGATGAGAGGTGAACTCCACAGTTAAGCGTGCTCAGGTGAGAGTAGTATCCAGATGGTATGAGAGCCAGGGCCGGACCGGTGGTGCTAGGTCCCACGAAGACCCTGGACCCCTAGGGGGGGGGGGGGTTGGATTGTGATATCCCACATCAGTTGGGGAGAAGAACTAAGCCTCATTTATAAGTTGGTGGATACAGTCCCCATCATAACATGTTTTGGGCGCTTAATGGTAGTGGATGAGAGGAGAACTCCACATTTAAAAATGCTCAGGTAAGAGTAGTATCAGGAGGGGTAACCTCCTGGGAAGGCTCCACCTGGGCACCGAAAGCAAATCCGTGAGGCAATGGTGGTACGTCCCGGGCTAAGCGGACAATTTTATGGTGCGACAGTAACTGAGCTATTACATAATTTTTCGGTGCTGGTGTAACAACCCTAATTTTAGGGCCTGATTTTTTTTAAACACATCAACTTGTATGGGCTTTCGAGGTGATCAAAGTTCTCCAACAGAAAATAATCACAACGATTATTTTAATAAGTCAAATCAATTATAAAAATTACTTACTAAACCATTGCAAGCACATACATCGTATGAGACACCGATATAACATTTCTAGTTTAGCTACTCGACATTATAAAATGATGAAATATGAGATGAAGCATAATATTAATATTACCAATAATTATATGAAATATATTGTTGTGGCTATATGTGTAAAACATTAAAGATTTACGAGCTAGTTCGTATACGCGACCAACACCCATATCAGTGTTAGTCATGACTGCTTATGGGAATTAATATTATAATAATTGTTACTGATACTATTATTTGTCATATAGAAAATTACTTAGTATAAATATTAGCGACGTACGACTTTATATCAGAGTAAGGACATGGTATAAGCCGTACAGGCCCTTAACGTTCAACATGTGAATATACTTGCATGAATATGATATATGTGCCACTTGATAATTATATGAAGTATGTTAATTGTAGCTTCATGTATATAGACTTAAAATTCATAAGTTAGCCCATGTAGGTGGTACGCCTATACCGCCATTGGGCACTGACTAAATAAATAGATAAATAAATAACAAGCTATAAAATTTACAAACGATAATATTTAGAGGTAACATGTCAATTCACATGTGCAGTTCAACATCACGATAATATTTATATAACGAACAACATAACATGCGATACCTAATTTTAGTGTGGAATAAACATATCGATATTATTAGTTTCTACAATGATTAAAAATCTATAAGATACCAACTTCAGAGCGGTGCGTTAAACGACTAAGCGGGTTCATGCGCAGTGTCCCACCGTGACTATTTTGAAAATCCATAATTAATTAAAATTGCGGATTTGTTCAATTAAAATTTATATTTTTTGGATTTAATTAATAATTAATAAACATTTAATTATCTGGATGGTGATGAGAAGTTAAATAACATCCGAATAAGGGGATTGGACCCTAATGTTAATCAGTCACTAAATAATCAGATATCTAAAACATCTGTAATATGATTACAAACATTTTCAAAACAAGTCTTCCACACCCCCAACCAAGAACTAAAACAAATCGTGAACCCCATTCTCTCCCACGAACCTCCATATACTACTACCTGCAAAATTAGAAGACACTACATAACCCTCAAGGTTACCAGATCACAGATTCATCATACCAATGGCAGTGACATACCTAGTTCACGAAGGTTAATAGACCACCTGTCTGGTCATGGTGGTGGAAACAAACAACGGTTTACCCAGAAACAATGACGGTGAGGTGAAAGAACGAATTTCCGACAACCTGATAAGGCTTCCGGAGAGTCTCGCTTTTCTAGCGAACTAAGGGCATTTCATGTAGAAACATCGTTCACAAAATTAAAGCAAAACAATAAATTTTAAATATCTATTAATATTAATTACAATACAAGTGTGAGGGAAATCAAAACAATTGTATAAAATAAAATTACATGTCTAAAGCAACATAAAACAAGTGTTGGCCAATGATTTCTGTTTAACGGAGGTCCCTTAAAACAGATTTCGGGCCACTTAGGTGAATCCTTCTGTCTCACAAGGTACAGCAGCCGAAGCAGTGTGTACTTCCAGGATTAACCTAGCACCTGACCTATACCTAAGGCTAGAGTGTGCAAGTTGGAAACAAACGAACCGAACTATTTTGTGGTGCGAGGTCGGGACGTGTGTTGTGAGTTGTGTCGGTGTGGTTGGTAATGCTCCCACACGCCTTCTATTTATAGAAAGGAAGTGGTATGTGTCATCAGACACATGTCACTCAAAGGACTGAGGTGAGCTCAGGCACTGACACGTGGCGTGCTGACTCACCTCACTTTCCGACACATGGCAGCTGACTCGCGAAACTTAGCACCCTTGGCATATTCTTGTCTAGATCATCACATATGGCAGGTGAGTCATCGGCACTGACGACACTTGTCACGACCTGGTATTACATATGCAAATATACTAAGGTGGCTCTCAAGCGGCGCAGTGTGCAAAGTGCACCATCGAAGCGCCACATTGCGCGCCATCGCCCAAGCCAGTGCACGCGGGTGCTCCACATCCTTGTTAATGCCACCAAGTGTGTCTTGTGATACAAGAATATAATCTTGTGAGCCCTCCTCCTTATAAGCCACTTCTTAGTTTCTTCTTTAATCAATGCGGGACAAACTTAATTTCCATTTCACCAAAATTCAAGTTCTTAACCACACATTTTAGAGTATCGATATCGCATTCATCTGTACTATTTGGACTTGTTAATAATTAGTTTATTATTAATATATACTAATAATTATTATTAATCCAAAATATTTCCAACAATCCCCCACATGAATGGAGATCGATCTGTACACTCTAGTGCCATGTATAATTACTGCGGTTGAGGGTTGCAGAAGAAGTAGGTGTTCCCTTTGAACTTTCCCTTGTGAAACATACTTAGTCTCCTAACGGTTAGTAGACACGATGTCCTTGAACTAACCCCCTTTGACGTAGACGTTATTACATTTCACACAACACTCTTCCTGGTCTGGTTGACCCCTCATTGTCGTGTCCGTTCTGGTCATTGAACACTAGCCTGGTTCTGCAAGAGCTCTAGGATTTGCGCCCCCCCCCAAATACATTTGAAGTGACCTCACTTCTCTCTCACATAGGTGATTTGGTCCTCAAATAATTATGGTTACCATGATTCACATATCATTAACCATTGCATATGTGATTTGACCCTCAAATCATTAAAAACATTATTGTTGCTATGATCTCCATATCATCAACCATATATTATGCTTAGCCTCACCTTAGTCACTTTTTTAGGAATGGACTAGGACGTTTATTTAAACACCCTTTATAATTTAGCGGGATATAGATATTATCTTATTTGTCAACTTATACATAAGCTATGCCCCCCCTCTTAGTGACCACCCTTAGTTCATGCAGTTTGGTTGTCCTATTGAAGCTATATCTTGGGATCTTGAATATCATAGGTTAGGTTTCCTTTGCACTCATTTACTCAATGGGGGTTTAGTCCCATTCCTTTTGACAATTTGATACGATCTCTCTCCTTAAGCCTTTTGTAAGTGGATCCACAATGTTATTCTTTGACTTCACGTAGTCAACAGTGATAACCCCCAAGAGAGAAGTTGTCGTATAGTATTGTGTCTACGGTGTATATGTCTAGATTTTCCATTATACATGGCACTTTGAGCTCTTCCAATATCCGATTGGCAATAGCAATGTATGCAATAGCCCTGGCGGGTTTTGGCCATCTTGGAACATATTCCGAAAACTGACGTGACCTTTCCACCTCTTCACCTGCTTTTTCTAATGCAATAAACTCATTCCATCATGGATCTTTCTATAAGTGTTTGTTTGGAAAATTTCCAAGACCAGGTTAAACACATAACCACTCATGGACTTGGAATCTTTTATGTCGGATATCCAGTTAGCGTCACTGTGTCCTTCTACAACAACTGGATCTTGGCCATATTGCAGTCTATAATTCCTCGTGCATCTCAAATACCTTAGTAATCTTGTCATGCTTTTTCAATGCTCAGAGCTAGAATTACTTGTATATCTACTTAGCCAGCTCACAACATATGCTAAGTCCAGCCGGGTTCATGACATAAGATACATAAAACTGCCAATTATCCTTGAATACTCCAACTGATCAATTCCCTCACATCTAGTTTTTTACAGGTGTTGGGTAGTATCAATCGGGGTTCGATCTATACTCGTGTCTCCCGCATTAACTTTTTCAAGGATTTTATCAACACAATGAGATTGAGTTACCACAAGGCCGTTTTCGGTTCTAGTGACCTTTACTCCAAGAATGACGTCGGCAAAACGTATGTCTTTCATGTCAAATCTCGCTTTCAACATATCTTTAGTAGACCTGATCATCTCGTCATCACTCCCAATGATGAGCATATCATCTACATAAAGGCACAATATCACATAACCTCTCGATGTGTCTTTCACATAAACACACTTATCACACTCATTTATTTTAAAGCTGCAGTTTAGCATAATCTAACACCGTGAAAATTTCGAGTTCAAAATATCAAGTTTCCTAAGTCAAAGGACCAAAATTGTCAAATTTCAAACCTTATGGTTTAAAAAGAATAATTATGGTTTCCTGACCCATCTCGATACGCGATGGATCATAAGGGAAACCCATCGCGTATCGCTATGGGTTGTCTGACAGCGAGACGCGTGGCTTGCCACGTGGCACACCGTTCGCCACGTGTCAACACGTGGCACAACGTGGACACGTGGCAGACCTACGTGGTGACTCAACAAGGTTATGTCGCGATACAAGAACGGCTAGCTTAAGGCCATCGCGTATCGCGATGCCCTGCCTGGTTTTGTCTATAAATAGAAAGGTCGGGATCTCACATTTTGCACACCAAATCAGCTCATCTCTCTCACTCTAAACATCTCTCTAAACCTTGGGAAGCGTGCCCTCAAACCACCTTGTAAAACGTGCCCATAATCCTCAAATCCCATTCCCGATTCCTCGATTATCATACCATAATTCCGATGACATTCCAACGAAGAAGGTGTTACTATTCCAACATCCTGACGAATCATCTCGTAGAGCATGCCGGTGTGAAGAGAAGTATTGGTGTCTTGATTTGCGTGCAAAGAGAAAGTGTTGAACAAGAAGATAAATAAGGTGAGGCGGCGTCGAAGTGCTGCTTGATTGTGTAGGGTTTTCATAAGCCAACAAAGGTAGGCATAATGGCAAATAAAATAATAATAAAAGGCTTAAAACCCTAAGTCGAGGTTATACTCGATACCTCGATAAATAAAAGAATATATAACAAAGAAAAGAAAAAGATATAAATAAATATATAAATATATGTGATTATATATATATATATCTCTTTGTTATAAAATATTAATTAAGTAATAATAACTATTCTTAAATAATAAAGAAAAAAATACGTTTCTTAAAGAAGAAGAAACATAGAGTTTAATAAAATAAGTATAACTATAGGTTATCTTATAAGAGAAAGAAAGAAAGGTATTTTCAAACTAAAGGTTTAAAAAGAAAAGAATAAATAATGGAGGTGATGATTATAAGACTAAAGATTGTTTATCCGACTAACAAAAGGTTATACTCGTACTATAGGTGCGAGATAGCAACGGGAAAGACCCTCGGACGGTGTTTGAAGCCGATCCAAATCAAAAGGTGAATACGCCCCAAAACTTTATAAACTTGTTTTAAACGAGTCAAATGAATTATATGAAAATGGTTTACATGGGACTACGTGTATCTAAAACGTTATAAACAAGAGTATAAGCCTAGCCCTCAGGATGAAGTATACGTTTGTCTGGATCCTTACATATGTGGTATACGCGGTGGGCACACCACACCACACTTGGTCGTACTACGCTTTCCTGCGGGGAGCACGACCATGTGTATACATACTGGTACTTAACTAAGTCGAACGCTGCGGTGTTTGCTGAGGTATTTAGTGTAGAGAATCGAGTTTATAATTGTGTTGTTTTAACTTGATTATTCCTAAGACAAGATGGGCCGAGACTTACGTGGTCTAGAGGGGTGATTAATTAAAAGAAAATGTTTTTGCGTCAGTATATTCACCAGCATTCGTTGCTGACGTATTTTCATAACATTTTGCAGGTAACCAAGATTAGGACTTGAAGAACGAAGTGCTCAAGATATCCGATGGCTCGGATCTTTTGTTAAAATTTAATAATATAAAAATGGTGGTTTTGTAAATTAAAACAAATAATCTCAAACGAAAACTTTTGTTCCATCTTTTGTATAATGTAAATATTATCTTTTAAATCCGCGTGTTTCAAAAGACTTCCGCTTAAACACGTAACTCTGATTTATTTACAAATGTGGTACCAACTGTTGGTCATACGCCTAGGCCTAAGATGGGGGCGTGACAGGTTGGTATTATAGCCATCGATCTTAGCGAATTAGGTATTACAAGATAATACCTAAGCTTCGATCCAAGTATAGGAAAACTATTTTTCATTATTTGTTTTACTTGAATAGGGATAAGATAGGTTGGTAACCTTTTCTTTCCCTCCTTATTCTAAACCACCCAACTTAGATGTCTTTCAAGAAGTGAATGGAGAGTTCTGACCGTGAAGCAAAGAAAGCCAGAATACACTACACATTTCCAAAAGACAACATGAGTGAAGACTACTATGAAGCGTTTTTCAATCCAGACGTAGAGCATGACCTAACCAAACCGTTTCATTTTCCCGGCACCGAACAAAGTCCAATCAATCTACCCGATGATATACCAAGGTATGGATATCAAGCGCCGAGACATTCAAGCTACCATCCTGCAAGTTTGCCTATGTATCACCCATCTGAGATTCCTACATATCAACCATCGGAGATACCACCGTATTATCCATACGAAGTTCCCACATATGTACCATAAAATCCTCACCCATCATATGCATTCTTCACAAACAAACAAGTCAAGGAGGAACCTTTGTCAGACTCATCGGATTGGATGCAATGCCACTCGGACCAACAAAGATGGCACACCGGAACCTCTGCTGTTGATATGTTGATTCACGTCCCAACAAATAAGGACCATCCCGCAAACCCAAGATGAGAGTGATGATGCCCTACGAAAGTTTTCTCATGCCGTCGATAGTGAAGGAGACAACCCACTGATGGAGGAAGAAGATCCGGAAGAAGAAACAGAAGAAGATCCCGAAGAAGAGTACACAGAGAATCCCAATAAAGTAACAACACCGATTGAGGAACCGTTACCCCACCAAAAATTGAGTTATCGCTTTGTAGATCCGTATATGCAATATCTTGAAGAACTTAAATCGTCATCAAGTTTTCCACCTTTTAAAGGCACGATCCCAACGGAAGAAGAGCAAGCCAACGAAATTCGAGAACAAAATGAAGCGGCTAAAGCCTTTTCCATTACTCTTCTGATGTGACCGCATCTCCGTATCCAGATCCAAGAAACCATTATGACATAGTGATGATGGGTTATCGCGACCCACCTATGAGGTACGGATACCCAAATGAGATCCCGCAATCACAAGAAGAGCACCTGGACGTAGCCTTACATGAGACTGATGACCTTAGAAAGAAGATATCGGTGGATGAGAAGAAGAAGAAGATGATAGGAGATAAGCTTCTTCGGAAATGTAACAAATTGACCAAAGTGGTGAAGAAATATCTCAAGGACTAAGGAACCAAGACTAATTGAATAGGGATGTAATGTTGTTGTATGCATGTTTGTGTTGGAATAATAAAGAACGTTGAACGTTCTAATAGTAAGGATAGGGTTATATATATATATCGAATAACGATATATATATATGTAAATTTTTTTAATAATATATATATCTCTTATGATATATATATGTGTGTATAATAAATAAAGACGTGTCTTTAAAAAGAAATTATTGTTTAATTTGTAGTTAAAAAGAAACTTTGAAAAAGAAAAGATAATGTCAAGTCACGATAATAATATGAAGCTTCTCGAAAGGAAGCTGATAAAAGAAAAGAGAAGGGGAAAGAACTCGAGAAAGAACACGAAGAACAAATTCCCGACAAATATATGAATCAAATTCAACGTATGATCAAAGAAGCTGTTAGAAATGAATTCGAAGCTAGATCCCAATCTAGGCAATCTAGAAAATCTTAGTCTGTAGAACTTTCTCGAAAATCTGTAAAATCCCGTTCTAAACCGTCCCATGTCGAAGAAAGTGTTCATAAATCCAATGTTGATGGTGGAATTAGGAAAGAATTTAAGAAATTGAAAATAAGTGGTTGTGCGTTCAAGGATTTCAAATACTTTGGACCCAAAGAATTTCACGGTGATAAGGGAGCCATTACGACTGTGAGGTGGCTAGAAGAAATGGAATCGATAGTGATTATAAGTAAGTGCTCCGATCAAGAGAAAATACAATATTCTTCCCAGATGTTCAAGGGAGAAGCGTTAGAATGGTGGAACACAGTGATAATGAGCAAGGGTCGACAAGTATTGTATAATATCTCTTGGGAAGAGTTTAAAGAAATGTTGATGGCGAAGTTTTGTCCTATGCACGAGACCGATCAAATCCAAACTAAGTTTCTAAACCATAAAGTCGTAGGAACAAACCTTCGTAAGTATAATACAAAGTTCCATGAATATTGTCGCCTCGTTCCCCAGCTGGTTAACCCCGAGTCCAGCAAAGTGACACGCTACATATGGGGATTGCCGCGGGAAATCCGCGACATGGTGAGGTCACACTTGCCACAAACTGCTGAATCGCAATGGAATTGGCTAGTTACTTGATGAGCGGTATGATCCGCAATAAGGAGGAGGATAAGAGGGTCGTGTCAACCAACGACCAAAGAAAGGGTCGTGTCAACCAACGACCAAAGAAAGACTGGAGGAAACGCCCGATTCAAGGGCAAAGGCGTAAACCAACACCAAACTAGATTTAATTCTAATACCACGCCATGTAAAACATGTAAAAGGTATCACAAAGGTCGATGCCACTTCGCTGCGTCTTCCACTGCAACTGTTTGTGAATCATGTAATAGAACTGGCCATGCGACGACCGACTGCTGGAAAAAGAAGATGACATGCTTCAATTGCAAGGAAATGGGGCATCTTAGTTTTGAGTGCCCCAAGAACAAACCCGTGACTGGTGGAGTGGTTGGAAGCGGTCAAGCTAAGAAAGGCAACGCAAGAGTCTTCGTTCTTGACACTAAAAAGGCTGCTGACATGCCAGAAACCATCACCGGTACGTTTTTAGTCAATGACACTTATGCTAGAGTTTTGTTTGATTCGGGTGCCAATTTAAGTTTTATAGATTATAACTTTTGTAATCTATTAAACGAACCTTTAACAAAACTAAATAAAACTCCAAGCGTCGAGACTGCTAGCGGCGAAATAGTAAAAATCTCCGAAGCCTTTGAAAACGGAAAAATTCTTTTAGCCAGTTATATTCTGCCCATTCAATTATTACCTATGACTGTTGCTGGTTTTGATATTGTACTTGGTAAGGATTGGTTATCCGATAACCATGCTCGTATCATTTGCAATAGCAAGACTATTGAACTTCGAGCCCCTGATAAACGAACCATTCAAATTGAAGGAGATAAAGACGCTGGCCAAGTTAGCCTAATCTCCATGATAAGGGCTAACAAATGTTTGAATCAAGGATGCTTAGAATTCATGGCCTACGTCACCGAAAAATCAAAACCCAAAGAACTCAAAGATGTACCAATTGTCTCCGAATATTCATATGTTTTTCCCAACGAACTTACTGGAATCCCTCCCGATCGTGAAGTAGAATTTAGGATCGATCTAATTCCCGGTACTACTCCGATCGCCAATGCACCGTATTGCTTAGCGCCAACTGAGATGAAGGAATTAAAGAAACAACTCGACGAGCTTCTTGAGAAAGGTTTCATTCGACCAAATTCTTCACCGTGGGGAGCACCAATTTTATTCGTCAAGAAGAAAGATGGATCTATGAGGATGTGAATTGACTACCGAGCTCTCAACAAAGTCACAATAAGAACCGTTATCCACTCCCTCGAATTGATTATCTCTTTGACCAACTCCAAGGTGCAAGCTTCTTTTCCAAAATCGATCTTCGTTCTGGTTATCATCAACTCAAAGTTCAATATGAAGATATCCCGAAAACCGCTTTCCGAACGAGGTACGACCATTATGAATATACGGTCATGCCATTTGGTCTCACTAATGCGCCAGCCGCGTTCATGGACATGATGAATCGAATCTAGAAGCCTTACTTGGATAAATTTGTCGTCGTCGATCATTTACTCTAAGTCTAAGGACGATCATGAAAATCACCTTCGAACCTTACTTGAACTACTAAGAACCGAGAAGTTGTATGCCAAGTTCTCAAAATGTGAATTCTGGCTTCCCGAAGTACAATTCCTTGGACATATCATATATGTAAACGGTATTCAAGTCGATCTCGCCAAGATTGAAGCTATTTCTAAGTGGGAAATTTCAAATTCGCCAACCGAGATCCGAAGTTTCTTAGGATTGGCCGGCTATTATCGAAGGTTCATTGAAAATTTCTCTCGTATAGCCGTTCCCTTAACTTCATTGAAAATTTCCCTCGTATAGCAAAAACATTAAATATGAATGGGGAACAAAACAACAAGAGGCGTTCGATATACTTAAACAAAAACTCACCCAAGCACCTATACTGGCTTTGCTAGAAGGTACTGAGGATTTTGTAGTCTTTAGTGATGCATCTCACTCCGGTTTGGGATGCGTACTAATACAACGCAAGAAAGTGATAGCTTATGCCTCTCGTCAGCTCAAGGTGCACGAAAAGAACCACACAACTCACGATCTAGAGTTTGGCGCCATAATCTTTGCATTAAAGATATGGAGGCACTATCTTTATGGGGTCAAGTTTATCGTGTACACCAATCATAAAAGTTTGAAACATATAATTCAAGCAAAAAGAGCTTAACATGCGTCAAAGGTGTTGGATGGAAACATTAAATGATTACGATTGTGAAATCGTCTATCATGAAGGGAAGGCCAACGTTGTGGCCGATCCCTTAAGTCGTAAGGAACATGAAAAGCCAAGAAGAGTCCAAGCGTTAAGATTAGAAATTCAAATCGATCTCATTGAACAAATCAAATATGCCCAAATTCAAGCGATCAATGAAAACAAGATTTCCGACGAAAAACGTAACGGCACCATTGACTCGCTAGTCAAAGGTGATGATGGTATCCTTAGAATGGGAAACTGGATTTGGGTACCAGTCGTTGGAGACATACGTGAAAAGATAATGAATGAAGCTCACTAGTTCAAATACATGATGCACCCCGATAGTGATAAAATGTACCAGAACCACAAACCTAACTACTGGTGGAATGGGATGAAAAAGGACATCGCTTCGCATGTGGCGAAATGCTTAACTTGTTTGAAATTCAAGGCTGAACATCAAAAGCCTCCGGGATTGCTTCAGCAACCCGAACTCCCCGTATGGAAGTGGGAGTTAATAACCATGGATTTCATCATAAAACTCCCAAAAACGACTCGACAACGTAATGCTATATGGGTTATCATGGATCGTTTAACAAAGTCCGCGCATTTTATACCCATTAATGAATCGTACTCAATGGATAGATTAGCACGTATTTATGTAAACAACATTGTTGCTTTGCATGGATGATATACATGTATTTATACATCTCGAATCCCGTGTAAAGTTGTGTTTCTTTAATGTTTTGAGTTCGATTTGATTCGTGTTTCGTTTAGCTTTTATTATTTTAGGTTTTTGAGTCAAGTTTATTATATGTTTACATGTTTTATATCTTTTGGTGTCTTGAACGTAAAATCTAATTCTTTCTATCATCTCATAAGAAGTTTAAGTTTGTTTTGCTCGTTAATGATTACATGATTATTTCACTTACGAGTTTTGATTTATTTGCATATAGATGGTGGCTTGAAAGTTAAGGGAAAGAAGGTTTAGAAGCTTCTCATCGTTACTTGGAGTTCAAGGAAGATATTTATCAAGTTTATGCAAGATTTAATAACAATTAAAAAAAAATTCGGATCTCCTCCTATAGCATGCCGCACCGCGCGGAGCCCAAGAACCAAGGGGGTCGCGCGACGCCTAAAGCCTCCTCGTCAACCGTTTTTTCTTATTCAAGGCCCAGCTCGTTTAATATATAAAGGGTTATAAACCTAGCCGATTCGAAGACTAATTGTAGCCGATTTTGAGAAGGTTTTCATGGTTTTCAAGTTGTTTTTGAGGCTAGGAATCAAGGAGCATCATCAAGCTTTCATACGGGTGTTCAAGGGTCGATTAAGACGGGTTCTTTCGTTTTTTTTCATTACCTTTGTTCATTAATCTTTATGATGTTTCTCTATGTTCTTTATTCTAGTTATTTGTCTTTGATTATGACTATGCTAGGCTAGACTTCATGTCTACCTAGGTTTGATGAACATGTGTTGATTTGATTCTTGCTTTGGACTAATGTTTTGATTATGGTTTCGTTTTATTAATAGTAAAAGACTAGATTTTGCTTTCATGATGCATATGAATGTTTATTATCTTGGTTGATTTTTAATTATTGCTTCACATGGATCTTGCTTTCTATTGAACGTGTTATTTAGATACTAGGGTTCATGTTTAATCATTACTTGGTGTTTTGATTATTATGGTTGAATAGGCCTGTTAGATCATAGAAGCTTGTTGATTAGGATTTTGAATGTTTTGCTAAATTCCAATAGCTGTAAGGTGAGGTGTTGTTCATGTGTCTTGGTCAATCGCATACTAGGATATATTAGTGACAATATTCTTGCTTATTGTGTTGATCCTTGTTCATGATGTCATGTTAAGTTTATCAAGTTATCTAGGGTTTAGTGTTATGTAAGATTGCTTGCTTTAGCTATTATTAATCAACCCTAATTGATGACTGTAAGGAAATCAATAATACTGATTGCTTAATAATCTGATAATTGTTCTTTGGGATGTCGTTTGATTCAGTCAAGGGTCCTTAGGGTTTGTTAGATGAATATGTTTAGAAATCAATTTCCATAATCATGTTATTTATCCATTGCTTGATGATTGTTGATGCATGGAATTATTACCTAGGTAGATTCCTTCTCTTATTGGTTTCGATCTTGTGATTTGATTGCTTATTTTTAGTTTACTTGATTATTTATTTTCTTAGTTTAATATTAGTTTGAAATCCTCGTTAAAACATTAATAATAAATAGTCGTAAGTCGAGTCTAATTAGTTAATTTATGTAATTTATAGAATCCTGTGGGTTCGATATTCCGGACTTACTTAGCTTTAGTACAATTGACCGGTTCACTTGCCTGTGTTTTGTTTAGTTGAGTCTTAGGTCTAGTTTTTATTACTTGTTTAATTTAGTTAATATTTAATTGACTGTTTTTTGCACACCAAGTTTTTGGCGCCGTTGCCGGGGATTCTTAGCAATTGCGTTATTAGCTTTACTTGGACTTATCTGCTACATCCATGCTATTTGTTTTATTTTTGTTTGAGTCGTAGGAGTCTAATTTAAGTTTTAGTTTATTTTAGTTTATTTTTAAGTATTCGAGTTTACTCACTTGGTCTTTTGCGTTTTTCAGGTTTATGCCACATCTTCGTTCGCAAGGACCACCGCTAGATAATCTTGGATCTTTTCCGTTGAAGTCCGAGGCTAGTTCGTCACAAAAGTCATCTCCGCATAGTTCACCACACGAAAGTCCTAGACGACAAGATCAAATGGCCGACAATAGGACAATTGCTGCTCAAGCCTTCGATGGCTTAACCGGAAACCAATCATGCATCGTCGTTCCCGAGATCGACAATCCCAACTCATGGCAGATTCCGTCATACGTCATGAACAACATCGTCCAAAGTAATTAGTTTCGTGGGCGTGATGACGAGGATGCACCGGCTCACATTAACCGACTTTACCGCGTTCTTAAAACTTTTAATCTACAAGGTGCTACCGAAGATGCTATTTTCTTACATCTGTTTCCGTTTTCACTTGCAGGTAAAGCAGCTACTTGGCTTGACACGCAGCCACCTGGCACGTTCACTACTTGGGAGGCGTTACAGTCAGCTTTTATCAAGAAGTACTTCTCACCTGCTAAAATGGCTGTTCTTCATGATCAAATTCATTCTTTTTCACATGGAACCGGGGGAAAAATATTGTCATTTTTGGGAGCGTTTTCAGACCATGCTAGCCCGTTGCTCACAGAATGGTCTCACACCATGGGCTCTCGTGGAGAAATTTTACAATGGGCTGAACTACAAAACCCAAGTTCGGTTTGACACGGCCGCGGGAGGAAGTTTACTGGCAAAGAAGAATGTCACTGAATGTAACGAGATGTTTGAGAGCTTTGCTCAATCCGATTATGCCAAAGAGCCATATCGCGGGAATTCCACTCCTGTTAGCAGTACATTCTCATCCGCTCGAGGTGTACACCAGGTTAATCTGGATACTAGTGTGGCTGCTGCTTTGGAATCATTAACCCGAGAGGTTAAGGAGTTGAAGGCCAAGGTGGACAAGTGTGAGTTCTGTAGGGGTGGACATGGTACGTTGGAGTGCCCGGTGATGAATCAATAGGTCGATTTTGTTGCTGGTCAGAATAGGTTTCCCAATAATTACAGCAGCAATAATCAGAGTTGGAACACTTACAAGAACCCGAATCAGAATAATTCCAACTGGCGTCCATCAGACGCCCCACCCGGATTTCAAAATTCTTATGCTCCAGCACAAGGTCAGTATTTTAATAATAATAACACCGATGGTACTAATGTTCAAAATAATGTGCATGATTCGAACGGTGGAATTGGGCGTTTGGAAGAGATGATGAAGCAAATCCTGGAGAGAGATCAATTTACACAGAAAAAGTTTGCCGAACACGATTTGCTTTTCAAGAATCAACAATCTTCTATTCTCGATATTCAAAGGATTGTTGGTGTTATTGCTTGTCGTTTAGAAGAAAGGCCTCCAGGTCAGTTTTTGGGTATTCCTCAAACTAATCCGGCTGCTCAATTGAAAGCCATCTCCACTCGTAGTGGTAGGATTTTTGGTCCGGAGGTAGCTAGTAAAGAAATTGGGAAAACTGGGAAGATGAGTTGGTAGATGAGGAGATAGAGGTAGAGGCTCCGAGTAAGTCACAAGTTACAACACCGATTATTAAGCCACTAGTTAAGAAGAAGTCGGCTAGAGTCCGGCCACCACCACACATCGTTAACCTGCTTATGTCCCATATACCGCTCGTCTAAAGCATCAACAGTATACGAAAGATTACGGGCATTTTCTCAATATATTTAGCCAATTGAATGTTAACCTCCCGTTCGTCGAAGTCCTCCAGTATATGCCTAAGTACGCCAAGTTTTTGAAAGATCTTCTTAAAAGAAAGGATAAGTTGGAGGAGCTTTCGACTGTTCCACTAAATGGAGAGTGTTCTGTGGTAGTTCTTAATAAAGTACCTGAAAAATTACCCGACCCAGGTGTTTTTACCATTCCATGCCTTTTCGAAAGTGATACAACGTGTCAAGCATTGGCCGATCTTGGAGCTAGCATAAACCTCATGCCATATTCCTTTTATGAAAAGTTGGGCCTAGGAGAGCTCACCCTTACTCATATGACATTGTCTTTAGCCGATCGTTCCGTTAAGTATCTGAGGGGTGTCGTGGAAAATTTGCTCGTTAAGGTAGATAATTTGGCTATTCCCGCGGATTTTGTTGTTTTAGATATGAAGGCCGACGAGAGAGTTCCTATCATTTTGGGTCGTCCGTTTTTACGTACTGCTAGGCCAATCATCGATGTGTTTGAAGGCAAGATCACTCTTAGAGCTGGTGATGATAGTGCCACTTATCTGGCGAAGTCCATGAGACATCCGAGTGGTCAAGACAGTCTCATTGATCCATGTCACCCAGTTTACTTGATAGAATCATTTATCTCGGGCATGGATCCAAGTCTTGACGATTCCCGTTCGGTGAGTTTAAGTGTGGGGAAGGAGCGAAAGGTTTCGAGTTCTCGGGTAATTGTATAGTGTTTTAGAGAACGGGGTGGTGGAAAGCGTAAGGTTGAGAGGGTTCGTGGAGTTAAAAAGAAGAAGATAAAGGTTGATGAATGGTCGGATCGTGATTCGGAATCCTTGTTAGTGCACGGTTTTGCGTCTAGAGTCTTTGTATTTATCGTTAATATTTTATTTATTAATTAATGTAATAATTAATGTTTATTATTAACTAGTTCGTTAAGGTTAAGTCTAGTTCGCTAGGGATGTTAGCGAACTAAGACATTATAATGTATTCCCTCCTGATTCGTTAGGGGATGTTAACGAATCAGGGGGTGGTTCGCTATGTTAATTTATGTAACGAAGGGAAGCTGGTTCACTAGGGGATGTTAGCGAACCAGATCACCTTCTATATATAGTGAACTACTGTTCACTTTAATGTAAGTTTTGAAGAAAAGAGTTTTTGAGTGTTAATTAACCAATTGCTCTCTCTCAAGCTTCACCCTAACATTATTCATCTAATATATTGATAATATATACACATACATAACACTGAATCAATGTTAATTATGAGCTAGATCTTTAATAGTATTAATCAGATATTCACAGATCTGAGATCTGTTAATTGTTATTGATTGTTAATCTGGGTTCCAACAAGTGGTATCAGAGCTGTTGGTGCTCATTACACTTGATTTGGTGTTTTAATTGTTATTGTTATTAAGTTTTTCGGTTTTTTTTGGTTTTGAATCAATCTTGATTTGAATTGATTGAATTATGGATAATTTGGGTTGAGTTTGTGTTGGTTAAGGTATTAGATAGATGTGGATTAAAGGAATTGAGGTGTGGATTGGATTTGTGTGTTTTGGATTTGGATTCGGTTTATGTCCAAAACAGGGGTGTGTTTTTGGTCAAATTGATTTGGTTTAAGGTGTTAATCGGTTAAGAGGTTATGTGTATTGGATTCGGAATTGGTGTACGAGTGTATTGGTAGGTCGATTGTGTGTTTTGGTTGAGAAACGAAGGAGTATTACAAATCTGGTACTGTTGAGTTTCTGGGTTTGATCTTCAAAATTTCTCGAAAAATTGTTTGAAGATTTGAAGATGAACGTAATTCGTTATCTTCTTCCTGGTGATTCGCTAAATGTTTCACCATTATTCGTTATCAACTATGTTACTTCGTTATCTAGTTCGTTAGCCAATTCGTGTGAGTTATTGGTTCACGTTATCTAGTTCGTTAACTAGATTAACCGATTCGTGTGACACGTGTTCTTCTTGGGATTTGTGTCATAACAACCTTTGCCACGTGGCATAAGGTGTCAGAGTTTGTTACAAACGGTTGTAGCAACCTGATTCGCTATAGTGTGATTCGCTAATCAACTATAGCTGATTCGTTATATTAATTCGCTAAGCATTTCTTAGTGATTTGTTACTGATTATCATATGATTCGCTAAACTAATCCTTTGTGATTCGTTTGGTTGATTCATTAAGTTGACTTGTGATTCGCTAAGTTGACTTGTGATTCGCTAAGTTGACTTGTGATTTGCTAAACCTTCATCTCATTCGTTATCTGTTTCGCCATTTGGTTGATTCATTAACTTTATTTGTGATTCGTTAAGTTGACTCATTAAGTTGACTTTTGATTCACTAAAACACTCACCTCATTCGTTAAGGTACTTCGTTGCTGATCAGTCTTAACTTCGTTAAGAGTTGATTCGCTATAACTGTTAACAGTTCGCTATAACTGTTCACAGTTCGTTATAACTGTTCACTGATTCGTTAAGCTATTTCACTATTTGATTCGTTAAACACTTAAATTTTCCAAAAATGGCCGGTATGTATGCATTAGCGTCTCAAAACATGTTGATGCAACAGATGTTGCAACTTGATACCAAGATAGGTTCACATTCTAAATTTCCAAGATTGATGAAGTTCAGTGACTTTGCCAAGTGGGAACCTCGGTTTCGTGCACATTTGGGATCTGTTCATCCTGACTGCTCATATTGTCTTAATGAAGTTTATGTTGCACCAATGATTGGTGATGATACTATTGGGTATACTCCTAAAGCTGTTTCTCAATACTCACAAGAAGAGAAGAAAGCTTTAGAAATCAAGATAAAAGCATATTCTACTTTGACTATGGCATTACCAGAAAATTTCTTTCATCAAGTTGGTAGTATCAAGAGATGTGCGTCTTTATTTCAACATCTGCGTATGTGAAGCATGGGAAACACAACTGAGAGTAAGAAAGTAATGCTCAAGTTTCAGTTTTGAAACTTTAATTTATTGAAAGGAGAAACAGTTGAAGAGATGACTACAAGATTTAGGCATTTAATTGCTGAAATGGACAAGATGAAAATGGAAATTTCTGAAAGAGATAAAATTGACACTATTAAAAGTGTGCTTCCAAGTTCCTACTCAACATTTCTAATGGTTTTGAAAGAGAATGACTATTTTGTGAATGAAGACTTGACGGCACTTGAATTTCTACAAAAGATCGAACCTAGAGAATATGATCTTAAGTGTCAAAAATCCTCTAAAGAAAATCAAGATCCAGCTTTCTATGGTGGAAGTATGCCTCTTAGTTCAACGATCTCTCCAATCACTGCTTTTCTTACTCATGCTGCAAGTGAAAAAGAATCAACTATGTTTAATGATCCAAAAGTTTGTTTCTACTCCGCTGGTAATTCGGGTGGTTCTGGAAGTTCAACTAATAGCAATCCATTTGCTACACCACCTAGTGTTAATATGAAGGAAGCTGAGCAAAACTTTGCTTTTCTGACGGCTTTTATGTCTTCATATGAAAACACAGTGAGTAGTAAAATTGCCACAGGTGATTTAACAGATGAGGACTATGATCAGATAGATCCAGATGATCTAGAAATCATGGATTTAAAATGGAACATGGCTATGATCGTTCGTAAAGTTAAAAGATTCATGCAGAGAATTGGAAAAGATCTTCCAGCTTTAAGCAAGAAGTTGGGTTTTGACAAATTAAAAGTAAAGTGTTATAATTGTCAAGAATTTGGGCATTTCGCGAAGGAATGTGACAAACCAATGAAAGAATACACTGGTCCTCGTGGTCAAAGTCAAAATGCTTCTACACCACGAGAAAGTGATGCTGAAAAGAAACCATCTTCTTCTACAACACAAGCAATGTTAGCAGATGGAACTGATTGGTCACAACGGTTACTATGCAATGATGTTCAAGCAAATTTGGCTATGTTTGGGTTACATAAAGATTGTTAAGATGCTACTGGTAGTGAGATGTCTTCCGATAATGATTCTGGATCTGATTCTGACGACTCTTGCGACAAGCCTTCTGAATCAATGTTTGCTTGCATGGCCAAGATCAATGAGGTTAGTAACTCTATTTCTGCTACTTCATTTGTTAAAGCATCATGTGTTGACTGTGAATCTAACAAATCTAAGTTAGAAGCATTGAAAAATCAAAATGATAATCTTATAAGAGAAATTGCTTCTCTTAAGGATACTTATCGACAATCTCTTGAATCTCAAAGGAGATCTTGAGAAAAGATTGAAGCATTGTCGACAAGTAACCATGATCTCAAAGCCGAGTTATCTGTGAAAATGACCATTAATGACCAAAAGTTTCAGGAAATCTTGAAACATCGTTCAAAGATAACTGAATTTGAGAATGAGGTTCTTTAGTTGAAGAACAAGTTGGGTGAATTTCGAAATTCTTCGTTTTTGTTGAATGAAATTATCGAAGTTTCTGGAAAAACAAAAGGACTCTAAAAAGGGTATAGGTTTTGTTGAAATTCCACCACCTTTTCATAATGATTATAAAATTAATCCTTTTGCAAGAAAAGAAGAGGATTTAATTCAAAAAGAATCTGTGATTTCTGAAAAACCTAAATTGATTAAACCTGAAATTGTGAAACCCCAAGTTGCTCCTCAAAAACCTCATGTGGAAAGTAAAAAGGTCTTTGTTGAAAATGTTGATAAAGTGATTATTGAAGATTTGTTTGAATCTGAGATAATACACAAGAATAAGAACATTCCTAGTTCTAATCATATTCTTTTCGAACCTCAAGAGTTTGAGGAAGCTGTGTATGGTTCATTTAAATCTCAAGTGAACGAGGAAGAAACTGTGAAAACCAAACCAGTGAGGTCAAAGAAGTCAGTTAAACCAAAGATTTCTGACGAGGACTTAATGCGTTTCATTAATCCTCCAAGTTCTAAGTCTTCATCGGCTAGAGTTTTTAAGTTAAAAGGAATGGATACGATGTTCACTGAAAAAGATATTCCAATAAGTATTATCAAACCTGAACTTATTGAGAGTGTTTTTATCAATGAAACTTCAAAAATTCAAGAACTTGAACGTGTGTATGCTCAAACAAAAACATCAGTTCAATCTGACCCATTGACTAAGGCAAACCAATTTTTAAAACAAGCTAAGAAAATTAACTTTGTGAAGTCAACTGGAACAGATACACTTAAAAGTTTTTCGAACTGTTTTAATTTAGATTTTTATTTAAAGAAGAAATCTGAATTATCTGATGAGTTTGTTAAGAGCATGACTAAAAATGTGAGTCATCATCAACCGTCTGCATTATTTATTCCAATTACTTCTCAACATCATCATGTAGACATGCGAACTTGTTTCTTATGCGGTCAAAAAGGTCATGTTGTGAGGAATTGTAGTCAGCAGAACTATCAGAATCTTCATCCTTTTATCAAGGACAAATCTAAGCCAATTCCATTGGTCAAGGAGATCCTGAAACGACCTGTGTCGTATGCTGATGATACTCATATTTTGTTCTCTAATGTGAATCCTCGGAAGGTTCTTCATGTCAATGAGACACATGGTCAAGTGAAACCAAAATTTGTTCCAACTGAACCCATATGTCAGAACAAGTATTCAAACATTGTTCAGGCAGCTTACTTAAGACGAAAGTCTAGGAAGCCGGTAACTTATTCACAAGTGGTTGAACAACAGTTGAAATCTGTTCAAGTTAATGATTAAAGAGAAAACCAAAAGGTGCCCAAGACTTAGGCCTGGGCTGCCTTTTTGAACTAATCACTTTTGTTTGTGTGTAGGGTTCATTCAAGACCATTTCTAGTGAAAACTGGATCATGGAGGGTGAAGTTTCAAATGGTCACATTACGTTTGAGAAAGTGAATTATTGCGAAAAAGTTGATCATAACTTATTGAGTGTATCGCAGATTTGTGATGAAAAGTACACTACGATATTTACTGACAAAGAATGTCTTATCTTGAAACCGGGTTATGTTATCCCCGAGGACATGGTTGTCATGCGATCGCCACGATCAAATGATATTTATGTCTTAAATATGAGCTCTAAGGTATCCACATCGATCGAAACATGTTTTGTCTCGAAAGCAACCGACAAAGACTCGATTCTATGGCATCGTAGAATGGGTCACATACATGTCAGAAAGATGAATTATTTAATGGCAAATGACTTAGTTGAGGGTGTCTCGTTAAAGAATTTTAAGTTATCTGATCACTGCGTTGCATGCAAAAAGGGCAAGCAGAAGAAGAAGAAGACACATCCCTTTAAGTTATTGAATTACATTGATAATCCTCTTGAACGACTTCATATGGATTTGTTTGGTCCAGTGAATCGTGCGAGTATTTCTGGAGACTGGTATTGTCTTGTAGTGACTGATGATTATTCAACATACTCTTGGGTGTTATTTATGAGTTCAAAGGATCAAACACCGGTTTTGGTACAAAATCTTATTACTAAGATCGAATCACTGTATAAACAAAAGGTGAGGAGAATCCGAAGTGATAATGGTACTGAATTCAAAAATACTATATTGGATTTCTTTTGTATTCAAAAGGGAATTCAGCGAGAATATAGTGCACCTTATGTACCTCAACAAAACGGTGCTGCTGAACGGAAAAATAGAACTCTGATTGAAGCTGCACGCACAATGCTCGCTGATTCAAAGCTTCCTGTCCAATTCTGGAATGAGGCAGTGAATACAGCTTGTTATACGCTTAATCGAGTTCTAACTGTGAAACGACTCAAGAAAACAAGCTACGAGATCTTAAATAATAGAAAACCTAATTTAAAGTATCTGGAACCATTTGGGTGTCCGTGTACTATGTTGAAGAAGGATTCGGGTAAATTTGAAGAAAAAGCTATCGAAGGGTATTTCTTGGGATATGCATCTCCAAAGAAAAGGGTTTTTAATTTCACATCTGGTTGTGTTGAAGAATGGTACCATGTGGACTGTCAAAAGTACAGAACTCCTCCTCAAGGGAAAGGTCCAGACTGGATGTTTGACTACGATAGTTTATTTAATTCATTCACTCCTTCGACTGAACACATCGATGAAGATCTGGTTCGAGCATACTTTGAAGATCATTTGACCATTCCAAGATTTTCAAGTTCTAATGAAGTTGAAGCTCAACCAGATGCTCCAACTGAAGAATCTCAAGTCGTTTCTCCAGTTTCTATTGATAATGTTTCTACTTCTTCTGATGATGATCAAGCTGAAACTCAAGTTATTGACCCTGACAGTGATAATGTTTCATCTCCCGAGTTGGCTGAACATTACACTAACTTATTTGAAAATGTTGTTGTTCCTGAGAATCCCACTCTTCGGATTCATGGATATCATCCACAGGAAAACATCATTGGAGAACTTGATGTGGGCGTTCGTACACGTCATCAAGTTTCTTAGTCAAGTGATTATAACATCTTGTGTGCTTACACGAACTTACATTCTTCGAGAATTGTGAATCTTGCTAAATTCTATTGCTTTCTATCTCAAGTTGAGCCAACGACAGCTCGTAAGGCACTTGAAGATCCTTCTTGGGTAGAAGCTATGCAAGAAGAGTTACAGCAATTTGCACGTTTTGGTGTTTGGGACTTAATAGACAAACCTGCTAAAGTCAAGAAAGCCATTCCGACTAAATGGGTATTTAAGTGTAAAAAGGACGATCGAGGGGTGATTGTCAGAAACAAAGCACGTCTAGTGGTGCAAGGTTTTCATCAGCAAGAGGGTATTGATTACACAGAGGTATATGCTCCAGTTTCAAGATTAGAGTCGATTCGAATCTTCCTGGCTTATGCAGCTTATAAGAATATCAAGGTCTATCAAATGGATGTTAAAAGTGCTTTTCTCAATTGTGAATTACACGAGGAAGTGTTTGTCCAACAACCACCTGGTTTTGAAGATCCTGATTATTCGGACCGTGTTTACCGATTAAAAAAGGCCCTGTATGGTCTACATCAAGCCCCGAGAGCTTGGTATGGCACGCTCGCCGACCATCTGACTGATAATGGCTTCAAACGAGGGACTGTCGACTGCACTTTATTTCATAAAAATGTTAGTGACGATCTTCTTCTAGTCCAGATTAATGTCGACGATATTATTTTTGGGTCTACAAACGACACATTGTGTAAGGAGTTCGAGAAGTCCATGCAAACAAAGTTCGAGATGAGCTCGATGGGAGAGATGAATTTCTTTTTAGGGTTGCAGGTTCACCAGTCTGCTCACAGAATTTTTATTCACCAGACTAAGTATGTGAATGACGTCTTGAGCCGATTCAAGATTTCTGCCGGAAAAATCCCTTCTACTTCTCTTCCAGTGGGTCACAATTTATCACCGGATGAATTGGAGGATTCCGTTGATTTTACCCTTTATCGTGCTATGATTGGTTCTTTAATGTATTTAACGGCTTCTCGCCCTGATATTATGTTTGCTGTTTGTCTTTGTGCTAGGTATCAAACAAGTCCACGAGTGACTCACCTAGCTGCAGTCAAGAGAATTCTTCACTATTTGAGGGGAAATCCAGACATCGGGTTGTGGTACCCCAAGGATGATACTTTCGATCTTAATGCCTACTCAGACTCAGATTATGGAGGATGCAAGATCAACTTCAAATCAACGACTGCAGGATGTCAATTTTTAGGAAACCGGCTTGTTTCCTGGCAGTGTAAGAAGCAGACAACGGTCTCCACTTCAACCACCGAAGCTGAGTATGTTGCAGCCTCGAGTTGTTGTTCCCAGGTTTTGTGGCGCGACTACGGTTTGAAGTTTCTTACTACTCCTATTTTGATTGATAATTCTGCTGCTATTAGTATCACCAAGAATCCCGTACAACATTCTAAAACGAAACATATCGAAATTCGATATCATTTTATACGGGATTGCTATGAAAAGAAATTAATTTGATCTTGAGAAAGTACACACTGATTTTCAGAAAACCTGTCTGTTTACTAAAGCTTTTGACAAAACGCGTTTTAAATTTTTGCTTGATTTAAACGGATTGAAAACCCTCGCTGATATCCTTAAGCAAGAATGACTATCTTTATTTTCTGTCGTATTTTTCTTTTAAAATTTATTTTTGTTTTAGGGGGTGAAAATCTAGAAAATACAAAAACAGTGTGCTTTTCGTTAGTATAGATAAAATCCAAAAACTTTAAAAATTTCAAAATTCAAAAAAAAATTGTGATTTCTGTTCTTTAATGTTTTTCGTTTAAATATTTAGAAAAAAAAACCAAAAACATTTTAAAATTTTGAAAAACCAAAAAGAATGTGACTTATGTTTTGTACAGAAAAATCCGAAAATCCAAAAAGATTGTGAAAGTTATTTTGAAAGACAAAAATATTGTGTTTTTAAAGTTCGTATAAAAAAAAAAAATTTTGCAGGCATTTTTAGATTATTTTCTCGCTGAAAATTATGTCGGTTATTTAAGTTTGTGAAGCATGCTTGCATGTCTTGGTCCTATTATTCACTTGTGAATTGATGGTTAGCCATTTATTTATAAACTTAAGTTAACTGGGGCGATTAAATTTATCTTTTCTTTATTTTATGCTCCTCAAAATTTTGAGTTTTTGAAGCAAAAAGAGAACATGATAGTACATTGATTATCTTGACCCAAAATCCAGCAAAAAGTAAGCTTAAAAGACTGAGTGCTTAATTGCATTGGTGCATCGGTAGGTCTTAAAACAACCCAGTAGAGTAAAGTATTTGATATAAACATAAAGAAACGCCAAATTGAAAGGGGTGTTAGTCTCTAGCAAAAGTCTCGGTAAGGATGGCAGAAATGTAATAACCAGTCATACTCAAGCCTTATATTTGTTGATCACCCAAAAATTAAATAAAGCAAATAACAAGCGTTAAGATTCTGGACGCTGTGAGTCTTTATGCTGCTTAACCGTCTGGGTATTCATAAGCATGAATATTTCACTCGCTTTCTAAAGCAAACCCAAAGTCATAAACTTTATCACCGTTGTACTTCGTACAATTTTAATTACTGACTTGATCAAAATCTGCTGTTAGTCATACAATTGTTCCTCCCTTGCGTGCGTCTTAATACCAATAAGAAACAGACCCCAGGGGATACAATGTATGTAAGCTGACAGATGGACTCGTGCATACTCACTCACAGTAAAGGAAACTTGATGCATTGCTCAAAATTTCAAAATTAGTATCAAAATTTTGATAAAAAATATAATGGTTTAAGTCAAGTTGGGGTGATTTGGCAAAAATCAAATTAAGCTTGAACCGAGATTAGAGGCTGATAGTTTCTGATATTCTGTGCTTTAATTGAACAATTTAATCATATCACAAAAATACTTGAATGTGTGTTATTAGATTTATGTGGACAACAATACCAATGACCGACTTATCGCCAGTCATAATATCGCTGAAATATAAAACTGTGATGGAAGGGCAATTTGGTCAATATGATTCTCTGCTCAAACTCAACAAAAATACAAAAATATGTACTTTTTTTTTGAGAAATCATTGAAAAACACAAAAAGATTGTCTATATTTTTTTTTATTTTATTGTTCGGATATTCTTTTGTAAATACATTCTTTAATTCTTTAAATTTTTACAAAATACCAAAAATATTTTCATCTTCTTTGTAAAAAATACTTAAATAATTTAAGTTATGTTTCGGTAAACTGAAACGTTTTTAACGTATTTGGTTGTCGGGATAAAAAGATTCTCGATAACCTAATTTATTTATTTATTCATTTACTTAATTATTTAATTCATTTAATTATTTATTTTAAAATTAAATAAAAGATTTTATTTCGTTAACATCCAATTCGTTATTTATGGATAACGAACTAGGTGATTCTTTAGCGAACTAGCTTCTGGTTCGCTAACCTAATTCGCTTCCGCACTCTGTAACGAATCATCCATTCGTTATGAATATTTAACGAATCATGTCACGAATCATGTCTTGATTCGCCACTTTAATTTAACGAATCAACTAGCGATTCGCCAACATAAGGTAACGAATTGAGTTAGCGAATGGGCTATTTCGTTAACTTTAATTTAAACGAATCATCTAATTTGTACAAGTTGTACCTCGGGTTGCGTGCAATGTTATATAAGACAAGAAAACGAACAGTCTTCCACTGTTCGCCTTCTTCCTTCACCTTTAAGAAACCCTGTTCAAATTTTCTCTGAAATCTTGACTTTCTTGTTTGGATATTTCAAGGATATATTTGAGTTTCTAAGGTATAGCCGATCATGGCGATATAGTTTTCGTCAAAAATGGCTACGAGTTGATAGTTAAATCATGAACTTTTAAGAGTTTAAGGGTTTCCGAAGTTTTGAAATCCATTTGTGTATAATTGATGTCATTGTGATTGGAATCATATTCCGATACCCTTGGTGGGCTTCAATCATGATTTGATTGTTGTTTGCCGGGTTAATTATAGTTTTGTGTTATTGGTGTTTATTGTAGGTTCGTCTAACCTATGTACTTAGAGATTTTGAGTCTTAATCTCATTCATCTTCGATTACGAACGTAATTCCGAGTACAACGAGCTCATTATTGCGATGATTCGACGATAGTTATGGCCTAATCATCCCCGGGTTCATATTGTTGAGTATCTATGTTCATCCTAATTTTGACCTTGACTTTGTGAAGTCAAAGAACAAGTCTTAATTATGACCATTCGTTAGTCTTAGCGAATTGGAACTGTTTCGTGTCCAGTTCGTTAAGATTTTACACCAACTAGCTAAGCGAATAAGATGTTACACGAATCAGATATGGATTCGCTTAAAATATAACGAACTAGAGTGTAGTTCGTCAAAATTAAATAGTAATTCGCTATGTTCAGTTTGTTAAAATATTTACTTGATAGCGAATCGCCTGATTCGTTATCTTATTATAACGAATCAGTGTGATTCCCAACGAATGACAATTTTTTTTAAATAAATTAATTTCAATATTCATTTAATTTAACTAAAGGATTTAAATCGTCTAATACGTAAATAGATTAATTACACATATCTTTTGATTATATATTTTGATATCTATTCTCATATTCGGTTTTATTTATACAGTAAAACATGGCTGATCAAGAACAACAAAATCAACCACCACAAGAACAACCTCCACAAGGACAACCACAACAACAAGATCAACAAGCTGAAGTGATCTTATTGCCGTTTGATAAAAAGCACAACATTTGTGCTTATGTTGATCAAGATGTGACTGATTTGGAAACGTTTGGAGCTATGTTGACTTTCTTACGAACGTTCAAAGATACACTATGCAATCACTGCTAAACCTAAAGTGTATCTTAGTTTAATCAGGCAATAGGCAGATAAATGGGTTCGAGCTACAATTAATCAGATTCCAATTACGATTGATGTTGAGGTCATTCGTCGGGTACTTCAATTTGACGATAATGATGATAACCCTGAATTTGACAGGACATTGGTTAGAGGTTTATTCACACGCTTGAACTATGGAGGTGATATTCGTAAATCTATGCTGAACAAGAACGGGTTGTGTCCACCATACAAGTATCTGTTGCATGTTCTACTTCATTGTATGAGTGGACGTCGCGGTGGTTTTGATGAGTGTAGACTAAGTTTGCAGTCGGCGTTTGTTGCTCTAATCCTGAATAAGCCCTTCAACTACTCAGAACTCATCTTTGATCATCTGAAAGAGCAGGTTCAGCAAACTCTACAGTCAAAGAAGTTCTTGATGTACCCTCGCTTTTTACAGCTAATTATTCAGGATTTGATTCCGAATTTGGTGATTGATCGGACGTTGGTGAAAGATGTTCTTGATATGGAACATATGAAAGCTGAAACGGTGCATCGTATGTTAATCTATAGAAAAGAAAAGCCACATGACAAACAGATGATTGGTCATATAATCAATTCGGAATACGTATGTCCTCCTAAATGAACGCTGGATCCACGACGATTCGGATTCCCATCGTGAAGGGGGAGAAGGTGGGAACAATGATGGTGGAGATGATGATGGTGATAATGATGGGAATGATGGTGATAGTGGAGCTGGTGAATGAGCTCTTAAAGAACAACAAGATGCAGTCGATGCTGCTCTAGCTGCCACCATGAAAGCTCAGCTGGAAAGAAAAAGAAAGGGTAAAGCTGAAGCTACTGGTGAACCATCAAAGAAGCCCCGTGTGTCTGCTGGGGCTGGGGTAATTATTGGAACCCCATCACCACGTCAATCAACTTCTCAAAGCTCGGCGGTGCCGCTAACTACTAGCACTCCGATGCTTACTTTGACGACGAGGGTGGTGTCACATGAGAGGCTCGGTCTTATTCCTCAAATGGCGTTAACCGAGATATCGAGGCCTCCTGCTGTGTTGTCTACAGTATCTCCTACTACATCAATGAGTCCTCCTCCTCCGCCAACAACTACTCTTCCTCCACCTCCGCCTAGTGATGTCTCATTCATGAGAATCACTCGGCCTCAAGGACCTGTTCAACCTGTTCACCCATCCGTATACAACTTGCCACCAGGTCGTCAAACTGAAATGCTGTAAATCTGCTACATCTATGAAAATCAAATGGCAGCTGACCGTCAAACTCAAGAACGACTCATGGAGAATCAACGACGAATGATGAGTTATATTTCTTTCTATCAGAAGGAGACTAAGTCGTTGTGTACGATTGTTGAGTCTCAGGGGGTGAAATTAAAGGAACAAGAAGAGTTGATTTTACAATTAACTTGTAAAGAAGATGCCCTCAAGAAACTTAAGAATGACGATGATGATCCTGACGAATCTGATGCAGGAGGTGAGCCTAAACAATCGCATGGTTCATCCTCTGGTGCTGGTGTTAGTAGCGGTGATGATTCGAGCAAGCAGATAATTATGCATCAAGATCCAACAGCTGCCAAGCCAATTGAAATGATTGCAGCTAACACAGTGATATTTGTTGATGGATCAGGGGTGGTTCGTAGTGTGGTAAACAGAGATGAGATAGAGGTTGGTGAGTTTGTGATTAGATCCTTGACAAGAGAGCAGATTTCGATTCTGCTTGGGCTGAATGACGATCAGTTGACTGCTTTAGAGACTGAGCCCGATGTTGAAGTGATAACTGAGGAGGAATTGGAAGTTGATCCGTTTTTTATGAATACGGATTTTGTTTATGAGGATGAAGAGATTGAGATGGAGGATGTGACAGCTGAAGAGTACCCGGACTTGTATCAACACGCAAACGTTGATCAAGGTGCTCCGGTATTTCATGAAGAAGTAATTAAAGAGACTGAGGATGAATTGGAAAAGGTTGTGCAGCGAACAGTATCCTCACTCAAAGAAGTGACTGATGAGGACGTAGAAATATGGTTCAAACGTCATAAAGTGGGTAAAATCATCAGTGCTTATCGTTATGTAGATCAAGAAAGAAAAGATACCGCTGCTGCATGGGTTAAGGCTAATCAGGTGACTACCTTCAAGACTGTTTCAAAGGTACACGGTGATATTGTTTCATGGGCTTATGACTCTGACCTTAAGGTATGTATAGTCAAGTGGGAAAAGGGTGTCCAATATTACGAGAAAATAAGGGACGTTTTAACTCTACCGCGTTGGGATGTATGAACCTTCGCGAGACGTCCATTTATCAATCGTGGGGTTTACCGAACAGCTGAGTGGTTTCACCAACACTTACTGTTCGAGGTCAATCATGGCTTCAAATTCTTCAAGCCCCAGGTCCCAAGACGTAAGCGCATTGATGAGATTGATCCAAGGACCGGCTGGAAGAAACTTGTATTGAAAGTGAAGCCGCCAAAGACGATGAAAAAGGTTCCTGTGAAGACGATGCCTCAGGATATTTATCTGTCTTTCAACCGTTGGTACTATGACAATCGTACTAGCGAGGCCGTTATTGTTCGTGGTCGAGGACTGCAGACCGAGCTCATCAAGATAATCGACCCGGTGTGGTTGGTTAATTTATCAGAGATAGGCAATGATGTGCTACACAGGAAGCAGATTTTGATCGAGCTCCAAGAAGATTACGACCTGGCTATGCAATTCTAACGAGTCGTTCGTGTGTGTCATGAACATGGAATTCATAGTTGCAGAGACTGGCAGTCCAAGCGCTTCAAATAAGTTAAAGACAAAGAGCTCAAGACGAGGGGGTGTCTATTAGTGCACGGTTTTGCGTCTAGAGTCTTTGTATTTATCGTTAATGTTTTATTTATTAATTAATGTAATAATTAATGTTTAATATTAACTAGTTCGTTAAGGTTAAGTCTAGTTCGCTAGGGATGTTAGCGAACTAAGACATTATAATGTATTCCCTCCTGATTCGTTAGGGGATGTTAACGAATCAGGGGGTAGTTCGTTATGTTAATTTATGTAACGAAGGGGAAGCTGGTTCGCTAGGGGATGTTAGCGAACCAGATCACCTTCTATATATAGTGAACTACTGTTCACTTTAATGTAAGTTTTGAAGAAAAGAGTTTTTGAGTGTTAATTAACCAATTTCTCTCTCTCAAGCTTCACCCTAACATTATTCATCTAATATATTGATAATATATACACATACATAACACTGAATCAAGGTTAATTATGAGCTAGATCTTTAATAGTATTAATTAGATATTCACATATCTGAGATCTGTTAATTGTTATTGATTGTTAATCCGGGTTCCAACAATCCTTGAGGGCATTGGAGTTCTACCTAGGTGGAGGAAGTTCCACTCGGTCCGCCACGTGATTCGCATAACATGGGTTCTTGAGTGAAAAACTCAAGTGTAGAGTTTGTACAATTCCTTTCATTTTATTATTTTTATTTTCTTTGAGTCCCTAACGTAGTTTTTTTGTAGTTTTTCTTTGTTTTTATGTTTTTATGTTTTGCTAGTTTGGAGATTGAACGAGCTAGAGAGACGATCCCCAAGGAAGAAATTAATGAAAAAGATAAGTGTGGGGATGGAGCAGCTGAGCCGTATACTTTATGTTTTATTATTATTTTCTGCTGATTATTAATGTTTTATATATTTGTCAGTTGATTGAAATACTTTGAATGCATAATATCTATTATTATGATAAGATACATTTTTAGATATGTTTGTTTTGTTTGGTCGCTTACGTTTGTGAGAGGAGTTACTATTTGCTGAGCACGTTCGTAGTTGGAGGGCATTCATGGAAAGAAGACTTTGGCATCATGTTTCATGCGCGTATTACCAGCTAAGTCTTTTCCTTTATCTAGCTTATTAACTTTTTATTCTGCTTTTCTTTTTTTTATTTTTAGGTTTTTAGTTTTTTGTAGTCCGACTTTATTTTTAATTTAAGTCGTCCTTATCCTTGCATTGAGGACAATGCAAAATTTAAGTGTGGGGATAGGATATTTGAGTCATAGTTTAAATTGAGTTTTTGTTTGAAAATAAATAAATAAATTGAAAAAATGCTTTAAAAATGTCCCTTGAATCTAGTTTTTTGCGTTAAAGTGGGAGATGATGATATTTATCGAAAATTGGTTTTTCATACTACTAATAATATTAGATAAATAAAAGACAGCGCACTTAACTTGGGATGTGTCGGTAGGCTCAACCTTGAAAATGAAAGGGCAATTTGATAAAATGGGTCGGAAATCTCTTGTGGGTAAAGCGTTTTGTCCGTAGAAAATAAGTAATGAATGGCCAGCCATACTCAAGCCTCAATTCTTGGTATGAAAAATGGAAATATTATAAAGTTTAAAAAATTGAATACATTATCATATGATGCTTGGGTAGGTTTAACGTTAGAGTATGCCGTGTAGCCTGTGATATAAATCTTAAACTGCTTGCTTTAGTGTTTTACACATCATTGACGTATGGTTTTATAATCTTAAATCTTGTATTGATGGGATGCCCCGGGTCCGGAGACTATGGGTCTGTATGTCGACTATTCATCTGGGTATTCACAATTCCATATGGGGTTGTGAATATTTAAAATAAAGCTAAAAAAGAGCAAACCCGCAGAATTCTGCCACATAAGTCTTTAAACATGATCACAAAAAGTTCAAAAGTACAAATGCATTACAGACTTGATCATCCACGCTGTTAGTCATGTGGGGTCCCCTTGCTCGCGTCTCATTACAATAAAGAAACGGATCACAAGGGAGACGCCACATGTAAGCCCTACAGATGAAATTTTGCATACTCACCTATGGTAATGGTTCGGTGTATTGCTTGATAACGGGGGTATGTCATGTTGTGGGGAACACGAGCTATAAATTAATTGAACCTTAATCATATCTAATGACTGCTTGGTAGACTTTGATGCTTAAGCTTAGGTGGATAAACAATACCCTTGATCGTCTTAACTATTCATAAAAAAATAGAGCAACAAAAGTTTTAAATCTGCTAATTTTGAGGTTTAAGTCAAGTTGGGGTGGTCTGGTCCGGTAAAAGCTAAAAATAAGCGGGTCTTAATTGTGTAAACCACTGAGTACTATTATTGTCGGATCTTATTTATCCCGATAAAGATTAAGGCATGGGATTAAGTGGACAACAATATCGGTGATCGCGGTTTTTGCGTTTTTCTAAGCTTTAAAAATTAACGTATATGTTTGTAAGACTATATTTTCCGATTCTGATCCAACTACATCAGACTTTTTCAGGGACGAAAAAAGAGTAAGTGTGGGGATATTTGATATACATGTATTTAAACATCTCGAATCCCGTGTAAAGTTGTGTTTCTTTAATGTTTTGAGTTCGGTTTGATTCGTGTTTCGTTTATCTTTTATTATTTTAGGCTTTTGACTCAAGTTTATTATATGTTTACATGTTTTATATCTTTTGGTGTCTTGAACGTAAAATCTAATTCTTTCTATTATCTCATAAGAAGTTTAAGTTTGTTTTGCTCGTTAATGATTATATGATTATTTCAGTTACGCGTTTTGATTTATTTGCATATAGACGGTGGCTTGTAAGTTAAGGGAAAGAAGGTCTAGATGCTTCTCATCGTTAATTGGAGTTCAAGGAAGATATTTATCAAGTTTATGCAAGATTTAATAACAATTAAAAAAAAAGTCCGATCTCCTCCTATAGCACGTCGCGCCGCGCGGAGTCCAAGGACCAAGGGGGTCGCGCGGCGCCTAGAGCCTCCTGGTCAACCGTTTTTGCTTATTCAAGGCCCAGCTCGTTTACTATATAAAGGGTTATAAACCTAGCCGATTCGAAGACTTATTGCAACCGATTTTGAGAAGGTTTTCAAGGTTTTCAAGTTGTTTTTGAGGCTAGGAATCAAGGAGCATCATCAAGCTTTCATACGGGTGTTCAAGGGTCGATTAAGACGGGTTCTTTCATTCTTTTTCATTGCCTTTGTTCATTAATCTTTATGATGTTTCTCTTTGTTCTTTATTCTAGTTATTTGTCTTTGATTATGACTATGCTAGGCTAGACTTCATGTCTACCTAGGTTTGATGAACATGTGTTGATTTGATTCTTGCTTTGGACTAATGTTTTGATTATGGTTTCGTTTTATTAATAGTAAAAGACTTGATTTTGCTTTCATGATGCATATGAATGTTTATTATCTTGGTTGATTTTTAATTATTACTTCACATGGATCTTGCTTTCTATTGATTGTGTTCTTTAGATATTAGGGTTCATGTTTAATCATTACTTGGTGTTTTGATTATTATGGTTGAATAGGCCTATTAGATCATAGAAGCTTGTTGATCGTTGATTAGGATTTTGAATGTTTTGCTAAATTCCAATAGCTGTAAGGTGAGGAGTTGTTAATGTGTCTTGGTCAATCGCATGCTAGGATAGATTAGTGACAATATTGTTGCTTATTGTGTTGATCATTGTTCATGATGTCATGTTAAGTTTATCAAGTTATCTAGGGTTTAGTGTTTCATAAGATTACTTGCTTTAGATACTATTAATTAACCCTAATTGATGACTGTAAGGAAATCAATAATACTGATTGCTTAATAATCTAATAATTGTTCTTTGGGATGTCGTTTGATTCAGTCAAGGGTACTTAGGGTTTGTTAGATGAATATGTTTAGAAATCAGTTTCCATAATCATGTTATTTGTCCATTGCTTGATGATTGTTGAAGCATGGGATTCTTACCTTGGTAGATTCCTTCTCTTATTGGTTTCGATCTTGTGATTTGATTGCTTATTTCTGGTTTACTTGTTTATTTATTTTCTTAGTTTAATATTAGTTTAAAATCCCCTTTAAAAAACATTAATAATAAATAGTCGTGTCGTAAGTCGAGTATAATTAATTAATTTACGTAATTTATAGAATCCTGTGGGTTCTATATTCCGGACTTACATAGCTTTAGTACAATTGACCTGTTCACTTGCCGATGTTTTGTTTAGTTGAGTCTTAGGTCTAGTTTTTATTACTTGTTTAATTTAGTTAATATTTAATTGACTGTTTTTAGCACATCAATGGAGTACCGCTATCTATAATCTCTGATCGAGACAGTCGTTTTACGTCTCACTTCTGGAATAGCTTCCAACAAGCGTTAGACACAAAGTTAAGCCTTAGCACTGCCTATCATCCAAAAACTGTTGGTCAAAGCGAAAGGACAATCCAAACATTGGAAGATATGCTCCGCGCTTGTGTGATAGACTTAGGTGGAAGTTGGGATGACCACTTACCCCTAATGGAATTCTCGTATAAAATAGTTATCACACGAGTATTCAAGCCGCACCATTCGAGGCATTATATGGAAGGAAGTGTAGAACACCCGTGTGTGGATCTGAAAGTGGAGACAATTAGTTATCTTAACCTGAAATAGTCCAAGAAATTATCGACAAAGTTCTACAAATATGCGAACGACTTAAGACGGCACGTGACCGCCAAAAGAGTTACGCCGGCGTCCTTCGTAAGCCGTTGGAGTTCAATGTTGGTGTCAAAGTTCTATTAAAAGTCTCGCCATGGAAAGGCGTAGTTTGCTTCGGGATGAATGGAAATCTAAGTCCTCGATTCGTTGGACCCTTTGAGGTACTTGAACGAATTGGTATTGTTGCATACCGATTGCAACTACCCGAGGAAATGCAAGGGATACACGATGTATTCCATGTCTCGAATCTGCGTAAATGTTTAGCCACGAATCTCTAACGATGTCTTTAAAAGATGTAGAAATAAATGAGAATTTAAAATTTATCGAAAAACCAATTCAAATAGAAGATTCGAAAACAAAGAAATTGAAAAGAGGTACATTGAAAATCGTGAAAGTAAAATGGGACTCCCGACGGGGACCCGAGTATACTTGGGAACTTGAATCCGAAATGAAGAAGAAAGTGTAGGTTCCCAGCTGGATCTACACAGAAGTATCTCGTAACATGAGGGTGCGGAATCCCCTACGTATATGATATGAGTGTTTACACGAAAAATACGTAAATAACACGAAACACGTAAACACAAATGATTACTTGTTATATCGATGTAAAGAACCAAAACACCAAACAAGCGTCACGACAGGTTGCGAACCAAAACCTCCAAGAAGTGTTACTACTAAAAGGCCAAAGTTAGGTTTAAATACCATGACAACTTCGCCTAACACCCTAGGAGAAGTTGTCCCTAACTTCGCCACATTAGAAGTTCGCCAAAACCAAAAGTCTACATTAACACGTTCATCAAAACATAAGAACAAAGTAACGAGATACTTTGTTCTTATCATTGAGTACCTACAAATCAGCTTGAGACAAGTTAACCAAGTGCATAGGATCATACACTCTCAAGATCTCCTGTTCATCTTGATCTTCCAAAACGGATTCGGCAGTCTGGCAGTCAACATACCACCACATAAGATCCTTCAACACATCTTGAGGCATAATCTTCATTGGAACCTCTTTCAGACATCGAATCGGTTTGTACTTCATCACCATCCAGGGCTTACCATCAGCCCGCATTCCCCGTTCCGTATCTTCAATCAACTTCCCCTTTTGTGGTTTTAACAGTTCAAACTTTTTCTCCTTAACAACTTCCTTCCACACTATCTTTCCAACCCATCCAGCAAAATGATCACCACTTCTATTAATCAACCTTAACCGATCCAAATCCTTCACCTCACACTCAGGCAACATATTTAACGATCTCAACCTCTTAGCAAAGTACTGAATCCCATCATATCTTTTCACCACAAACAACTTTAGCTGATCATCATACAACCAACAAATAATACCTTTTTTCGATTCAGCATATCCCTTGATATTATAACTTTTCTTGATCATCGCAAGTACCACTGGCTTCTTTGTTTTGAAAAACCACTGAGCACATCCCTTTTCCACCTTGGCTGTTCCTCCCACTCAGAATCACCCGACACATTATCACCTTGAACAAACTTTCTTGACCAGCACTAGGAATGTCATGCTTAACACTATCATCAAGTATCTCACCTTCCTCTAAGCCACTATCGATCTCAATCTGTTCACCAATTTTCTCAATCTCACTGAGAGATAGCACATCATCACCCATATCATCCTCATCATCTACCACCACGATCTCACCACCTGCACTACCCGATGGAGCAGTAGACCCCCCCCCCCCCCCCGAGATGTGGAAGCCCCAAGAATTTGTTCAGTTCTTGGTAGCTCACCACCCGCATGTTTCGATGCATTGGGCTCATCATCTCTGTCCTGTCTCCTCTTCGTTCTCAACTCATCACCTTTGCAACTAGTCTCCCCCCTGAGATGCTAAGAACTGTTTCAAAGCATGATACATTTTACCATGTTCAATAAGGAGAGAAGACTGAATTTGGTTCTCGGCCAATAGCCATTGAATAGCTTGTGTCTGAATGAGATTTATTCTTGACTGCTCAGCAAAAACTCTTTCAAGAGCAGCAATCCGCTCAGAATCCGACAAGGTAGTATCAAAATCAAAGTTCATGTGAGAGGTATCCTGAGCATAAGGCGGTAGAATTCCCAAGCTTACTGGAATAGCAGATGTAGTCTGTGTAGTTACTGTAGGTGAAATAGAGACAAATAATCCGGAAGTAGCCACCAGTGTGGACTCAACAAACCTAGCAACCACCTCCGATGGAGTTACAGATGGAGGTGGTAAAGAAACAATTTCTAGTGTAGACACTGGTACTGTAGTGGGAGCAATAGATGGTGTTCACAGAGCCACCGTTGGTCCAATAGAGGTCACTGGTAACGGATCAGATGAATATCGAGGTAGCATATACATACCAGATAATGATGGTGGGGAAAAATGAACAACACTCGAACTTTCACCAGGTCTAGCCTTCTTAGATCTACGTACCAAGGCATACAATTCCTCCTCATAATCTGACTCACTATCATCTGAATCCTTCTTCCGTTTTCCTTGGATCCTTTCTTGTGTAGCAAGAACTCTCTGTGCTTCAACAGTGTCATCAGTGGAAGAATCAGATAAAGTTTCCTCAGAATCCTCCACTGAGGCAATAGACGTACCCACATATGTATCAACCATAGAAGCATGCACACCAGAAACATCAACTACTGAGGCTTGAACTTCAGTAGGGTCGACCTTATCCATATCAAAGAAACCTTGCCCTCCAAAGGCAACCTCAAGATTAACCTGTTCGGCGGGAGCTGCCACTGGGTCAACAATAGGAACTTCTTGAACCACCTGTGGTGGTTGAATCACAGGAGGTGGTTGAGGAATATTGACTTGCGGCGGAGCCGGATCATTAAAACCATCCTCCGGTGGAGCAACATATGCAGGGTCTTTCAAAAGATACTCAAATAAAGCAGTGTGTCTCGGACAAAGTTTAGGCTTGCTTCGTGCACTAGATGACTTACATTGCGCAAAAATTCTCTTGTTTATACTTTCCACATAAGAGATAGGGCGACGTTGTGGCAGATTGGGGGCGATATGATTGAGAATAATCTGTAAAAATCTGGGATACATTAAGAAACGTTCCCGTGCCACAACTCGCCTCTGACGATCGATCTCATAGAACACCATCTGACTGAAATTATACGGCTTGTTATAAGTCAACACGGTCATTGCAGATTGCATTGTCGCACCCATACCATTAGATCCAGCCTTGCGACCAGACATGCACACAATCAACACGTGCATTAAGAAACGCCTCTGGTCGAAAATAAATCCCTTTCTGCGTTGTGAATCTTCCAACGGACCCGAGTACCCCATACGAAGAAAAGCTCTGTTTCTGAAAGTAGCTGAAAAATCAGAAGGATCCTGAGTGGTTTCAACCCCGAACTATAGAGCTTCCCTAATCTAATTAGCTAAGAACTGTACCACCTGATTATTGAATGTAGCACGCATAACTGGAGCTTCAACACGACAGTCATATTTAACTGTTCTCCAAAAGTCTTCAATATTTGGAAGAGATATCGGCAGAGTAGTGGTGATAGCATGAAAGATACGTGAACGTATGAGAAACGAGATGATCTCATTAAAATCCTCAAATCCAAAGTAACATACATGTTGTGACCCGGAAAGAACTGCCTTTTAACACATCTCCTTCATCACAACCTGTACCACCCGCACCTACAACAACAGCCATATCTTCAAACCAAATGAGCTAAGTTAGACACATGTTTACACAATTTGTAACTTTGTTGAGCACGTAGATAGCGAAGTTAGTAAAATAGGGAAGTTAAGGATAACATCGCCATCATGGCAGTGGCGAAGTTTGTAGGTAGGCGAAGTTAATACAACTTCGCCTTGGATAGTAACTTCGCTGCAAGAACGGGTTAGAAATCACAAGGCATTCCTTTGCAGATAACAACAATCATTAGATTAAACTACCCATAAGACTGTCCGATTGATCCTTAGGTACCTTTAATGGTGACCAATCTAGTAACACAGAACGATTATTGAAGATATAATATGAGACAACCAAGAACAACTTCATAATCAGACATAGTTAGGATTTGTAACAAGCAAAGGTATTAAATTATGACACATAAGGAGTGTATAAACCTTGTACGTGCAAAAACGAAGGCAATAACGATGATAGATCAAGGTTTGATTACTAGATAACTTCGCCGAGGGTTTGAGAGGGTTTATTTGACCAGATTTGACCTAAGTCTGCCTTTATACCTTTAAGAAAAACCCAGGGGCGAAGTTATTGTAACTTCGCCTGGTGTATAACTTCGCCACATCGAAGTTAGTTTTAGACAACGATCATAAATGAGTAACCAAGATTTTATTTTAAACACAATGAAGATAAATCATATAACGTACTATAGACAGAAGAAATAATAATAATAAAAAGACGAGATCAAATTTCAATCTTTCAGAGTACCATGCATATTTAAGAAATGATCCGAACAGGAATCATACTGATTAAGAGGTTGTCACTTGGATTCATGTTCAACGTTATTATGACATAGAGAAACAGGTTGCAGGCAGGTATAAAAACTTAGCATGGGTTTCATTGTTTCTGTGATACGGATTAGGTTCAATTTGGCTCAAAATTTAGATGGACATCAATTAAGGAATTGTGATGCCTCCTATCTATTCTCAAGACGTATTTGGCTTTCCCCAGATCACCACGATTTGACTTCGACCCGTAGTGTCTGATCAACAATGTACATTTGAGTCAGCTTTACAATCCTCTCACTCAGCTTTCACAAGACTCAGTTGGTGCCTCATCCATGTTGTTTTGGACTTGATGAATTTCAAAGGCAATAAGACATAAAAAAGTTTCATTTTTTTTTAAAATAGAACCATAACGAACACCTGCAAGTCTCAAATCTGGATCACTGCAGAAAAATGACACAATATTCGTAGGGATCAAGACACTCACGGGCTCGTGTATGACTGGGTAATCACTTTTCTGCCTATCATTCGGAGAGATATATGTGGAGACATGCACATTTCAAAATGACTCTCCACAGTAAATAGAGTAAGTTAAATTTGTATCACTTCTACTTTTACGCACCATGGAAAGCTACCGTACCACACAATGACTGTTCTAAAGTTATTTAAGCTTAATAACTTCACCCATTAGGCACACAAAATCAGTTCATCTATCACTTTCCAAAGGTTGGATCAATTTTCAATTTAACACCAATTTTGAAGCTTCGTGAGAAGCTATAGACTGAAAAAATATATCATTTCCCATAAAAACTTTTATATTCAGACGCCCCGATTATTTATAAGTCTTTAGGTAAATGGATATCCTAAAAATCCAGTGAATTAGCAGGACCAACCACATATGAATATATGTCCCTCTGACTAAGTATAACCGACATAATTTTCAGCGAAGGAATAAAAAATCATCATAAACCGCCCCAGTTGCTTTCAGTTATTAGGTTAATGGCTATCCTTTGAGTATACAAGCAGATGCAAGGACCAAACATATTCAAGAATATGTCCTTCAAACTTAAGCTACCGACATAATTCTCAGCGATAACGATTTTTTTTTAATACAAAAAGAACACGATTACTCGGGATTGATCATCCCATTAAGCTCAATAAGGTTTTGAAAACGGGACCGGTCAAAAGCTTTTGTAAAAATATCGGCAAAGTTATCCAGAGAATCAACCTTTTCAAGCAAGATTAATTTCTTCTCAGCACAATCCCGTATGAAATGATGACGAATTTCAATATGCTTTGTTTTGCTATGTTTAACGGGATTGTTAGTTACTGAGATAGCAGCAGTGTTATCAATGCAAATAGGAGTTTGAGTGAAATTCAGACCATAATCTCGCATTTGTTGTTGTATCCATAAAATCTGGGAGCAGCAGTTTGATGCTGCCAAGTATTCTACTTCACAGGTGGATATGGCCACAGAGGTCTGCTTCTTGCACTGCCAAGACACCAATCTTCCTCCTAGAAATTGACAGCCACCCGTTGTTGACTTCTTGTTCTGGTTGCATCCTCTATAGTCTGAGTTTGTGTATGCAACCAGATCCAGTTCTCCTCCTTTTGGATACCAGAGACCCAATGTAGGCTTTCCTTTAAGATACCGCAAAATTCTCATCAATCCTTTCATGTGCGACTCCTTTGGATTAGCCTGAAAACGAGCACAAAGACAAATTACAAACATAATGTTAGGTCTAGAAGCAGTTAAATACATCAAAGAACCTATAATAGCCCGATACTGAGTGGGATCCGCATCTTCATCACTTTCGAAGTCATCACCTAGTTTGTGGTTGACACAGATTTGAGTGTCAAACGGGGTGCTATCTTCCATCTTAAAACGCTTAAGCACATCGTGAACATATTTAGTTTGATGAATGAACATGCCATCCTTATTCTGATCTACATGTAAACCCAAAAAGAAAGTTAATCCACCCATGGTGCTCATCTCAAACCTTTTTTTCAGGACCGCTTCAAACTCCTGACACAGAGAAATTTTTTAGGCTGCGAAGATAATATCGTCCACATAGACCTGGACGAGAAGAAAATCATTCCCATTCCGTTTTACAAAAGGTGTACTGTCGATCTTTCCTCTCACAAACCCATTTTCCAGTAAATAATCAGACAGAGTTGCATACCAAGCTCGTGGAGCCTGATGTAGACCATATAATGCTTTACTGAGCTTGTACGCATGATCTGGAAAGTCTGGGTCAGGAAAACCCGGAGGTTGCTCGACATATACCACTTCATCGACCTTGCCATTTAGGAACGCACTTTTAACATCCAGCTGAAACACTTTCATCTCTTTGTGTGCAGCAAAGGCCAAGAAAAGTAGAATTGCCTCCAATCTTGCCACAGGAGCAAACACTTCATTGTAGTCAATCCCTTCTTGTTGATTAAATCCTTTGACTACTAATCTTACCTTATTACGGATGATTACACCTTTCTCATCTCTCTTGCATTTGAATACCCACTTCGTACCGATTGCATTCACATCTCATGGCTTTTCAACCAAACGCTATACTTCCATTTTGTCAAACTGAGCCAGTTCTTCCTGCATGGCTTCTACCCACGAGCTATCCTTCAATGCCATCTGATAGTTCTTTGGTTCAATCTGACTGATGAAACAGGCATACAAGCATTCATTTATAATACTAGTGTCTTTAATGCTTGCATACATACATGTGTTTTCCTCCAAACTTCTTCTGGTTCGCACTCCATCAGAAGGATTACCGATCACGTTCTCCAAGGGATGATTCTTGTGGATTCTAGTGGTTTGAACGGGACCAACTTCTAAGTCTTCTCCAAGATTCAGAGAAACTTTATCTGAATTGTGTTGAGTGCGAAACAGATTGAAAAAGTCATCATCACTTGAGACAGCTGGCGTTTCAACAGAACTTGACACAGTGGGTTGCTTTTCATCACACTGTGGACGATGCATAATGGTAATATCATCATCGATCAACATTTGAGTGGCCATCCTTTCTTCTGTGTCTGCAAAATAAATAAGGTAAGTTAAAAGATCTAAATAGTTTATCATAATCGAAAGCCTCTGATGGTCCCATGCTAGGCTTTGGTGATTTGTAACTTGTAATGTCAGTGTTACAGACCACCTTAACCTTGTTTTTCGATAGATTAAAGAATCTTCTGTTGGGTGACCGAACTATGTAACCCACAAGAATACCTTCGTCGGCTTTCTCACCAAATTTTGAGTTAGTCTTTAAAATCGAACATGGGGACCCAAAAGGTTCAAGACCTTTTAGATTAGGCTTTCTACCATGCATTAATTCATAAAAAGTTTTATTTAATCTTTTAACAGTTAAAACACGATTAAGGATATAGCAGGCCATGGCAACAGCCTCAGCCTAGAACACCACGGGAAGTTTAGCATCTGCCAGCATAGTCATGGCGCCTTCGATTAGAGTTCTATTCTTCCTTTCAGCTACTCCATTTTGTTGCGGAGTATATGGTGCGCTAAACTGATGTTCAATCCCTTTCTGCAAACAAAACATCTCCATTTGATAGTTCTTGAACTCTGTGCCGTTATTGCTTCTGATGAACTTGACCTTTCCCCCAACAATATTTTCTACTTTGGTAATCAGGTTAATTACCAACTGCACTGTTTCATCTTTAGCTTTCCGAAAATAAACCCATGAGTAACGTGAGTAATCGTTAGTGAAAACCAAGCAATATGACATTCCACCCAGGCTTTTAACATTTATGGGACCAAAAAGATCCAAGTGAAGCAAATCCAACGGTGTGACAATTGAGTTAACCCTTTTGGAGTGATGTGGTTTCTTGTGTTGCTTTCCTTTCTTGCATGACATACATTGATCTTCAAGGTTGAAATTCTTTAAAGGAACCCCAAGTACCAGCCCATTTCTGACAATGTAGTTCATCTTTCGTAGATGGATATGACCCATTCTTCGGTGCCACAATTCCGAATCAGACTCTGTTGCCTTTGACAATAGACATGATTCTTATGTCGCCATCTCGGTTGACCGCATGTCCATTACATATGTATTCTTCTCTCTTGGAGCTTTCATCACAACCCAGGTTTCAGGGATCTTGAAACCATGATAAAGCACGAGTGCCTCATCCTTTGTAAAGTGGATAGTATAGTCTTTGTCACAGACCTGAGAGACACTCAAAAGATTATGCTTTAACTCTTTCACGAAATTAACCTTCTCCAACTTGATTCTCCCATTAGTAGCAGTACCAATTCCAGTAATTTTTCCTCTACTTTCTCTTGCAAAACTAACCCTTCCTCCTTGAACAGTTTTCCAATCACGTAACAATTTCTTGTTACCTATCATGTGCCGGGAACAGCCACTGTCGACAACCCACATATTGTATACAGTCCTATTTGATTGTTCCTGCACAATTAAAGAAATGAATTAGAAGCGGGGGACCCAAGACCTTCTGGTCTTGGGTTGGTTAAACCTGTTAACCGGTATCCAACTCCATGGTTGCCTAACCAGCATCAGTTTTAAAGTTTGTTTTATTCTCAGTTTTAGTTGGCCTCATATTTTTAGATTTCCTCCTTTTTAGCGGACAGTTATTGACAAAGTGTCCTACCCTGTTACATCTTAAACAACTATTGTTCGAACTATTAGTGTTCTTTTGAAAGTTCGTATCGAAAGTTGATGTAGACGATGAGGCTGTGTTACTATCATATTGTCTCACATAAGGGGGAACAAATGGGTTTAAGGAAGATTTCCTTTTATCAAACGTGTAATCCTCCCCCCGTTTGAGTAACACAACTTCGTCATTCATCTTACCAGAGTCAATGACTTTGTCAGAGTTTGAGACTGGACTGGTGACATGAGAATGTTTCTGAATAGCTTCATTCTAATTAACATCGGTATTGTTAGCCTGGACCTTAATTGGTACTGTCTGATCAGTTTCAACACAAACGGATGGCTGATTACCGGGATTATAAGTATAATTATTATTTAAAGGTGGTGGAACTTCTGTGTATCCGATTCCCCCTTTGTTGATTGGGGAACGTTGAACACTTAGTATATGATCAAGCATCACAGAAGAATTCCTAAATTGCTCAATTTTTCTGTTCAATTCCACCACTTTTACTTGTTAATCAGCTATCTATTTATCCTTTTCAGCTATCAGTTTGGTCTTTTCTTCTACAACTTCATAGCTAAGATCAATGACTTGTATTTTTTCAGCTAGGGTGGCCTTAAGGCTTCTGTCTTTTTCACTAGTTTTTATTTTTACCAAGTAACTATTTTCTTTATTTTTGGAATAATGATGTTCCTCTTTTAACGTTTTTAATTCTTTATCCAAACTAACATACTGATCGGTTAAAGCTTTTAATTGATCAGACAGTTTCTCACATTATTCACAATGAGGTTCAGAATATACCTCTGAGAGCTGACTTCCAGTCTCGATATTCACCAGATTCGCTTGTTCAATCACCTCCTCAACTTGTATATTCCAATTATACCCACCATTCTATTGAGATACCATGGCCTTTATTTCATTTCCACTCCCATTCTGTTGAGTAGTCCTGTTCTGACTTCGTTCAACTCTTTCATTTGTACACTCTCTTGCAAAGTGTCCATTTTGTTGACAGTTGTAGCAACGAACCTTAGACTTTTCAAATCCCGGTCTCTCTCCAACGAACTTTCTTCCAGTCTTCTTCATAAACCTTTTCACCCTTCTTACTATCATTGCCATTTGCCACTGCATATCCATTTCTTCCATGTCATCAGCATCTATCTGATCATAGTCCTCATCCAAGGTTGCAGGGTTGACCATCTTTCCTTTGATGTAATTCTCATAAGAAGAAATGAAAGAGGCATAAACAACAAATTGTTGTTCAGCAGATTTCACACTCATAGACATATTTGAGTAATTCACACTAGAAGAACTGGTGGAGAAGTTACCAACTGAGGACTCAGGTTTTGAAGAACTACTTCCACCCGCTTCAAAGCATATGTCTCCATCCATATTCATCACCACATGACCATCTTGAGTATAGTGTGGTTCCCCACCTGAGTAATATGCGATCGATTCTGCTTTAGAACTTGAGTTTGGAGAGCCTTTTGCACCATACATTCCCGGATCCTGCCTGATCAGTATGCATCTCTTTTCGTACCATATTAAGCTCATAATTACGTAACTTGTTAACCACCTTCTCTAAATCAAAACTATCAAATTCTTTATCTTCTCTCATCAGAACTGTGTACATCTTCCATTTTGGTGGAAGAGCATCAAGAAGCTTTTCCACAATCTCACTCTCAGTGTACTCTATGGAGTAGTTGTTCAACTCGGTCATTAAGTGATAGTATCGTGTGATGATGTCATCAAGTGATTCATTTTTAAAATACTTGAATACTGAGAATTGAGTTTTCAGCAACTTTGTCTTGGAGTTACGAATTCCGACATTACCTTCATAGCGGTTCTCTAATGCTTCCCACAATTCTCTAGCAGACTTGTACTTTCTAAAAGTGTGTAGAATCTCTTGTGGTAGTGCCATTGTTATTGCAGCTAGTGCCTTACTCTCGGCCTCATACATTTTCTTCTCATCATCCTCCATCTTATTATACTTCTTGAGTTGCTCACGACCTTCGAACTCAGTTGTTGGTGGAATATATCCATCCTGAACACATACCCACATCTTTGCATCGTGGTACTTCACATACTGCTCAAATCTGTCTTTCCATGCAACAAAGTCAGTGCCTTTAAGCAACTTTGGAGCTTTAGTAGCTGATCCAACTTCAACTTCCATCTTTACCAGTTCAGTGATGTTTATCGAAGTTATATTCAACTGAAACGAGAACTAACGCCAAACCAAAATGTCAACTGTGAACAGTAGATGGCGAAGTTAGGATAACTTCGCCTGAGTTAACTTCGCTTTTGGCAAAGTTAGAAAATACAAATTAACTTTGCCAGATTAGAAATTTGCCCAAATAACAACTTCGCCAGATAACTTCGCCTCGTAAGTTCGCTTGATGCTATCTTCGCTAAAAACCCTAGTTCCACTTGACGGCAACTTCACCGGAAGATCTGATATGATTTGTTAGGCTGAATCTTTGATTTCGACAGCTGTGAGAGTAATAGGGTGTGCGATTTGGAGGGTGTTGTTGAGAGACGAACAAAAGAACGGTGTTTTTACGTGAAATGTTCCGCAAAAAGTCTAACGGAATACTTTTCACACTCATGTGATAATCTCGAACCACACAATCACTAGCAAATGCTCTGATACCAATTGTAGGTTCCCAGAGGGATCTATACAGGAGTATCTCGTAACACGAGGGTGCGGAATCCCCTACGTATACGATACGAGTGTTTACACGAGAAATACATAAATAACACGTAAACACAAATGATTACTTGTTATATCGATGTAACGAACCAAAACACCAACCAAGCGTCACGACAGGTTGCGAACCAAAACTGCCAAGAAGTGTTACTAGTAAAAGGCCGAAGTTAGTTTTAAATATCAAGTTTCCTAAGTCAGGTTGCGAACCAAAACTGCCAAGAAGCAATCTCGAGAACGAGATTAATTTCAAGGTGGGGAGGATGTAACACCGTGAAAATTTCGAGTTCAAAATATCAAGTTTCCTAAGTCAAAGGTGTAACATCCCGAAATTTCTAAAAATAATATTTAATATATTATTTATTTATGATGGAAAAGTTTACTTGAGTTAGTAGAGAATTAATAAAGTAATAAGGATGGAAGGATAAGCAGGCTAATTAGATGGAGTTAATTATGGACCAAAAAGGAAAGATGGGCCTTAGGTCCATGGGCTTAAGGGAGTATAAATACCCCTTAAAACCCTAATCCTTTCCATTTCCATACATCTCTACACCATAGCCTCCACCATCAAAACACACACTTAACCCAATTCCCGTTTTTGAGAAAACCTCCCACAATGACACAAAGATTCCTGAAAATCTAGCCGTCTGATCGGTCTCAAATTTTAACTGAGTGTTCATGGTATGTAAATGAAGATTCCCACGTATTAGATCTTCGATCATAAGTCGGGAAGTACGGTTTTTATCAGCAAAAACATAGCAGCTCAAAATGAGGATTTCCGGCCACTGTTTCACTATTCTGGCGACTGTAGCGGCGGTTTATGGCGAAGGTGAGCTGATAGGTTTGTAGAACGGGACGAGACGGTTCCGTGGCCACTTAAATCACTCAAATCGGAGTTCGTTTGATATGGTTTTGAGCATCTCGAGTGATTTCAAACAAAAACCTCAAAGGTACGTTTTTGTTAAAAATGTTTACTTTTCGTGTACGGATTTACATGAAAATTGGTAGGATGATAGATCGGATATAGACAAATTATGAAGTTGCAAACTTGAAGATTAAAATGGACTTAACGAACTCATGGCTATGTACGGCTCGCTTAAAATAAACCTTAGTACATGTATTGAACGTTTTTAGTTTAAAGGTCCAAACTTTATGGTTCCCCGGTGTCAAGACTTATCTGAAAATGGCTGCGGGAATGCTTGCGGGATTGTTTAGTATCATATCCAAGGTTATCATGTTAAAACAGAAACGATTAGTGGGCTAAAACCAAACTCGTAGCTGCTGCACGTTAAGTTCGCTGGCTTGATAAGTTCGCCTGCTGGTTAAGTTCGCATACTGGTTAAGTTCGCCACATATAAGTTCGCCTGATACAAGTTCTCTTATATACAAGTTCCCTAACATATAAGTTCGCTTATATCCAAGTTCTCTTATATACAAGTTCGCTAATATATAAGTTGGCTTATATCTAAGTCCGCTTATATCTAAGTTCGCTTGACGGTATGCATTGTAAGGACCTAAAGAGATAAATACTAGAATGATAAAATAAAGGAAAACCATAGCTATGTTAAGTAAAAGTAATCTAACACTAGGTCGTTAGATTAGATCAGATGAGTATTGATACGTTTAACTTGTACAGTCAGCCGAGCTCAGTTAAAGAAGGGATTAACAACTATCGGAGAATGAAGCAGGATTCAGGTGAGTTTCTAGCCCCACTCCTTGCTATGTTTTTTGGGGTTGTGTGCATACTCGATGTGATTAGTTAATACACTTACCTTAAGTGGTAAATGTATGCCATATATGATATATGTGATAGATATGAATGATTGATTGTCGGTACGCGAACGATCTTCGGATACCGCGCGTACTGTCAGGTTATAAATAAAGGTATGAATATTATATATGGAATATGTATGAACATTACAAATGAACACTTGTCGGGCGTGAACGATCTTCGGATATTGCACGTATCGACAAGGGTTATGGTTGTTAAATGAATGATGTAAAGAACGCCTAGAGTGTTCTTATGCTATAAATTGTATATGTGAAGTAAGTGTATGCGGGTACAGGAATGGTACGTGAGTTCTACGTCTGACGTAGTAAGTTAGGATGGAAAATCCCTCTAACATCTGTTGGACATAGACTTGGCAGGTGATGGTGTAGTTAAGGACTGTGGGCCTTATAGGTGATATAGATGATAGATGTAAACGTAGATAGGGACAGTGGGCCTTATACGTGTTATAGGTATAGACGTCAACGTAGATAAGGACTGCGGACCTTATACGTATTGTAGATAGGCGTCAGCACAGGAAAGGACTGTGGACCTTATACATGCTATATTTGTATTGTGGTAGCATAGGGGAGGACTGCGGACTTCGTACGTGCTATGGTTTAGGATTTCAACATAGGGAAGGACTGAGGACCTTGTACGTGTTGTTAATATAGGATGGTATAGGGAAGGACTGCGGACCTTGCACGTACCATAATTTGTGAACATAGGTAAGGACTGCGGACCTTTTACGTGTTCACGACCTTGAGTACAGGTATAGACGGCGGACTATGAACATACTCTCGGTGGATTGAGGTAGGTAGTAGTAAGTATATATGTAGAACAGAAGGTTAACTGGTTAAGTATGAATATGTATCTTCAGATACGTAAGTAGGTATGATATGTGTATGTATTGTATGTTACCTGATTAACTAGAACTCACTCAGCGTAGCTGACTTTTAGTATGCACGCAGGTGAGCACCTAAAGAGCCGGCATGAGGATGACACATGGCATGGGTTGAACGGCTGGCATATGAAGATAGAAGAAATGATGTTTTAAATATGATGTTTTTTGTTATGTTTTTAAAGAAAAGATTAAATTTGTTTGTAACGAATGATTGATGTTTTATATTCCGCGAAAAGTTTTAATAAACTCTAATTTATAGAACTGTGTTTATGAGTAAATCCGACTTTAAAGTGAGGCACCGGGAACGGGGCCTTATAAAAGGACCAAAACTGTCAAATTCCAAACCTTGTGGATTAAAAAGAAAAATTCTGGTTTCCTGACCCATTGCGATACGCGATCGATCAGAAGGGAAACCCATCGCGTATCGCGATGGGTTGTCTGACAGCGAGACGTGTGCCTTGCTACGTGGCCACACGTGGCATAACGTTCGCCACGTGTCCCGCCACGTGGCCACACATAGCACACCGTTCGCCACGTGTCAACATGTGGCACAACGCCTGCCACGTGGCAGACCTACGTGGTGACTCAACAAGGCTACGTCGCGATACGCGACGGGCTAGCTTAAGGCCATCGCGTATCGCGATGCCCTGCCTGGTTTTGTCTATAAATAGAAAGGTCGGGATCTCACTTTTTGCACACCAAATCAGCTCATCTCTCTCACTCTAAACATCTCTCTAAACCTTGGGAAGCGTTCCCTCTAACCACCTCGTAAAACGTGCCCATAATCCTCAAATCCCATTCCTAATTCCTCGATTATCGTACCACAATTCCGACGGCGTTCCAACGAAGAAGGTGTTACTATTCCAACATCCCGACGAATCATCTTGTAGAGCGTGCCGTTGTGAAGAGAAGTATTGGTGTCTTGATTTGTGTGCATAGAGAAAGTGTTGAACAAGAAGATTAAGGAGGTGAAGCGGCGTCGAAAAGCTGCTCGATTGTCTAGGGTTTTCCTAAGCCAATAAAGGTAGGCATAATGGCAAATAATATAATAATAAAATATTATAAAAGGCTTAACACCCTAAGTCGAGGTCATACTCGATACCTCGATAAATAAAAGAATATATAAAAAAGAAAAGAACAGAAAAAGATATAAATAATTATATAAATATATATGTGATTATATATATATATATATATATATGTATCTCTTTGTTATAAAATATTATTTAAGTAATAATAATTATTCTTAAATAATAAAGAAAAGAATATGTTTCTTAAAAAAGAAGAAACGTAGAGTTTAATAAAATAAGTATAACTATAGGTTATCTTATAGGAGAAAGAAAGAAAGGCATTTTTAAACTAAATGTTTAAAAAGAAAAGAAAATACTTTTTAACTAAAGGTTTTAAAGTAAAGAATAAATAATCGAGGTGACGATTATAAAGACTAAAGGTCTTAAGCCGTATTGTTTATCCAACTAACAAAAGGTTATACTCGTACTATAGGTGCGAGATAGCAACGGGAAAGACCATTGGACGGTGTTTGAAGCCGATCCAAATCAAAAGGTGAATACGCCCCAAAACTTTATAAACTACCCCTAACTTATTCGATCGGCTACGAACAACAAATCATACACTAACATGTACCATCTTTATAGCGAGCATTAAATATAATAGGACAAAGTGATCAAAATAGTCATTCGCAATTCATCATCCCCATATCAACCTATAAGTTGAATGCTCATCTTCCACAATCCATAAACCTTCAACAACATTAAATTCACTTCACCCACCTTGTTTTTCCACCATTACTAAGGAAATTATCCCATCCATCCAACATTTAAAGATCAAGGAGATTAACCTCTTGGAAGAATTCATTAGCATCAACGAGTTGTCATTCAAATTGGTTAGATTGTTTTAATTTAATCATGTTTATATCCATTGCTTTGATGAATAACATTATGTTTATTATTGGCTAAACTTTCATAGTATCATCTTGGTTTATAATAATCTTAATTGAAGTTTGATATTATTGGTTAAACATGTGATTGATTTTAAAATAAGTAAAGGTTATGTTGTATTATCACTTGATGAGGAATGTTAAATACTATTAAAGGATACCCTAAGTGCTAAACTTAACGATAAGCCGAGGAATTGCTAGTTTTGTGAGGCCTTGGTTAATAAACTTTAACGGATACACCAAGTACTAAGCTTGGCGATAAGCCGGGGAACTGCCATTCTTGTAAGGACTTGGTTAAAAAAATAACATAAATCCTTATATGAACATGAACCAAATAAAGTATTAGTAGTAATTGATCATCTTAAAATGGGAATTATTGACAATGTTGTGAAAACGGATTGTCGATGTTCATCAACTAAAATCGGTTAATTACTTGTCAAGTGAGTGTGCAACATAACCTATTTTAAACAACTCTTGGATGGTTATTACATGAGTTCTATAATTTTCCAAGAGTTGTGTGGGTTAATACTTGGTAATTCAAAGTCGATCCTTTACTTCTTAAATAAACTTAATTGGTATTTCAATTATAATACAAAGGTTATTTTTACTAAACTATCACGGACAACTCACTTAGTAAGTTAAGGTGTTGTCTCATGTATAAAGTAAGTTATCTTATAAATACTTCTTATAAACCACTTGCTTACATAAAATTATGTTTAGTGGAGATCATGAAGTTATGAATATCTCTTTATTTAATTATCATGAAATAACATGACATAGAAGTAAAGTGTTATTCCCAAATTTAATCACCTTAGCCAGCTTATATCACATGTTTACCAATTAACTGTCAAACCAAGTTAAGAGAGTTCTAACAAAGATGATACACTTTTATCCTTGATTATCTCCATAAAAATATAAAAACCCAAAATATTGTTCTTAATTTATGCTTTTAAATTTTCTTTAAACATTTACTTGTCAAACCAAGAAGGCAAAATAGGGATTAAGCATGCACCAACAACTAATAAATTGCCAAACAAGCGAGGAAGAGTAACATTATGTGAAGATGTGATCTGCGGTCACCCTAGCATCATCAAAAATTGGTCATAAACGGGAGCTCAAGAAAATGTTCCTTAACGAAAGGCCAACTAAAGTGGGGATCATGTTCGTCTCTGCACACCAACTGGATATGTTGCATCTAAAAGGAACCCAATTGTAAGAATTCAGATTTTTCCATTTCTTATTTTGTATTCGTACCCGAACCGTTTTTATGTTCCCGGAAATTTTTATCGCGTCTATAGAGTTATTATTATTTTATTATAATTTGTTTATTATATTTATTCAATATATCAAAATAACTATCAAAGATATACACTTTTAACCCTTAACTATACTTTAATCTTGTTTTGTTTCCATCTCTATACTTGAGGGACTGATTTGCAAAATCTAGAAATAATATATCAATTAACCCATTTACCCATTAACCCAACCCGTATCTATGATCCAATTACCAAACCCGTGACCCGTTTAAGTTTCTTGTAGCATAATACTCGTTCAAATCAAGGAATTGATCTGTGTATTTTATTCTTCTCGCCATAATCGGCCTCACCGACGAAGTGAATTAGGAAACAAAGATCGATATTGATATGACTTGATTTTTTTATTAACCGTTTTAAGCAAATTCTTAATATACCACTTAGGGATTGTTATATTTCAATTAAACTTTCCTACACCATCTTACAAGCATCGCCGTCGAAACCCCTTTGTTTGATTGCGTTATAGCAAGCGTTTGATTTGTGTTCGTGATATGCGGTTGGTCGTCTGCAAAGCGTTTGATTTGTGTTCGTGATCGCCACATTGCGCCATCGCCCGACCCAGTGCGGGTCGGGTTCTCCACACCTTTGCTAATGTCCCCAAGTGTTTCTTGTCATACAAGAATATAATCTTGTGATCTCTCCTCCTTATAAGCAATTCTTAGAGTCTTCTTCAATCAATATGGGACAAACTTATTTTCCATTTCACCAAAGTTCAAGTTCTTAATCAAACATTTTAGCGTATCGATATCGCATTCATCTCTACTCTTTGGACTTGTTAATAGTTAGTTTATTAGTAATATCTACTAATAATTACTATGAATCCAAAATATTTCCAACATTTCTGATGAGAAACCAACACACCAATACGGTTATGAAAATGATCTTGTAGCGACTCCAGCGGAAGATGGTTATGGGAGCAAAAAGCCTCGAACAGTTTTAGTCGCGGTTAACAGGGTCAAACCAAGCTTTACGGAGACTAATTAAGTATCCGAACTAACGTGAGTGATGTATAAACCAGCACTTTTATAAAATGAATAAGGGTGTTAGGGTGGAGGGAGTGGTCACCTAAGTGTAGCGAAACTACCATTGACACTAGCCAATCATTCATCGCCACATCAATTTTAACCCTCAACTACTCTACCTTGGGCTGACAATGGTGTACCCAAACTACCCTAAAGAATTTTATTTTTAATTTCAAATAACTCAAAAATTATAATTCAGAAACTCAATTGCATACGTTATAGATTTAAAAACACATTATAATTAAACAACATTTTATTATATAAAACTTAGATAAAAATATTATTCCCAATTCCATAGATTTTTTACTTTAGTTGTTAGTTCAAACGTGTTGTTATCGCGAGCGTTAATTTGTCTGGCCATATGTCACCATTTCGAACACACTTGGTGTTGTGTATGATCACTTAATCCTCCCTCTGAAAAAAATAGTTCCAAACTCGTGGCCAAAAACCGAATGTTCGTTTCCTCCACGTGGTCATGTCATCGAAAACATAAACCCAAGCCTTAGCTAAAGCTACTTTGTCCTCACGGCTCCATCTTCATGACGCAATTCGTTGGGTTTGATTGAGGATTTGGTTGCTCCATGTCAGTGCATTTTGTGACCGTCACTATGCAATTTCGACCGGCTGGGGCACACTACCCCAAAAACGTGGTCAATTAATAGACCATTCGGTAAGTGAAAATTAGTTCGAAAACAAACTCAACATGTGACCTTATTAACTTCTGGACATATAACAGAATTTCGAGAAGTCAAACACACATATTTATGTCCTTGAGATGCTATAAATCAGCCCCAAGGGATAATATTGGAACCAGGCTATAAAAACTGTCTAAACCAACACTTTCGTAACTCACTTAACTAAGGAATAAGCCTTGTAACCTAACTGACATTATAACATCTTTTTACAGCCCTAAACATAATATTGTGATGAGTTATAACCTGACCCGGAACTGTTTTACATGAACCATCATTTTTAAAACCGAGCGAGGAACTAAACGGGCCAAAACCGAGCCCGTTAGCGAAAATGCAGCAATGGTTCGTGAGTACGGGAATGTGGAACAAGATCGCAGTTGGATAGGTTCCTAAAATTCGGTACGAGACGGGGTAGGCTCATTTCGGATCGATTCGGTATGATGTACCATATAATGTGGTACAATGTACCGGTTAATCGAGATTAATCGTATTGAAATTTTTGTATATATTTTTTTAATTTTTTCAAATCTATATATACACATACATTATAAAAATTTTAGGGTAAATTTTAAATAAAAACTATGATTTCAATGGTGAAAAATGTTACTTTGGTTAAAACGTAACAAATAGATCGTGGGTCTCCCTCCCTCAAACCCTAATTCAGCCGCATCTTTGCTACTTCATGTCTGCCAACTTCATCTCTGAAATTTTCATCTATCTATCTTAGACTAACCATCTCTATATATTAGTCAATTTCATGTTCTCATGGAGTTGCGGATCGTGTTTACAAATCAAGAAGTTCGTGATCCTGAAAGCATCTAGTACCACTAAATCAATTATCCAGAACGCCAATTGCAGGGTTAGAATACCGATCCAGAGTGTTCGGGGATCGTGTTCGTACCTTGTTTTGGTACGAACAATCCATATAGAAAATCGTGGCCAATTGAGCGAACCATGTGACTATGGTTGTTTTTGATAGATACAACATTTCTTTTGTCAAGGATGGTCGTTTAAACATAAGTTATGGTTGAATCGACGTAAACCGAAAAAGCATTCTGAAAAATACAAAAATATGAAGTTTCTAATTTTCAATAGCACGCACAAGTAAATAAAACCTTAATTTGAGTGTTTACTTATTTTACAAAAACTAACCAAATCTTTAACTTGATTTTTGCTAAAACGAACGTTAAACGAAAGTACGAGGACTAAACATGTACAAAACTAAACTTACTTAAATATCAGACCTGAATACAACTCATTTTTATAATATAGGTATTTCTAGAATATAAGAAGCTTTAATTATACAAGGGCCCGTTTATAAAAACTGCTCTTTTAAGATATATTGTTCAAAACCGACAACATCGATGATTGTCAACATTTATGAACTCAAGACATGGTTGTCTTATACAAGGATCATTAAAATTCTTATATGAATTAAATATATAGCTTCCATGGTCATACGGTAATCCGCCAGAACTTTCCAGAACTAGAAACTTTATCGAAACCCAACCAATAAACCAAGGTACCTTAAACTCTCTGAAGTTAACTATATACCTAAACACACAACACCAATACTATTTAATTTATTTAAGTATAAACTTTACATAAAAGGAAACTTTATTCACCTAATACCTAACACATTTGCCAGGACTTAGAAATTAATTAATACATAATACCAATGATGAATTTTACAATGTTGTTCAATAACTTATTGTTATTTAATACATACTAGGCATACTTGCTGGTTCTTAACGTAGTTTCAAGCTCATAAATTGTATTTCATTTACATATATTTCATGGGGACGAGGTGACTTTCGTGTTGCCCTTTTTACTTAAATTTTTTGGGCTGAATACATGGTATGATTTACTTATGGTGTGATATGTATCAAGAACTGTTTCTGCCATGTTTTTGTCCCACTTTAAATTACACAATCATTATCTCATGGAGTGAGCCTAAGGCTCATATGGGTAGTACGATTCAGGAGACCCCCACGCACAGTGACCCTATGTTGGGTAAACCACACCTAGGCCTGTGGACCATTGCGGCATATGACATAAACGTTTGGATTGTTACTTGCCAGAATAATAACTAGGGATGGGTGCCATTCAGTTGTAAGTCGAGGGGAGACTATGATCGAATGCAGGATCGATTGTGGACTTGATTGATATTCACGATGCTTTATACTTACATACCCGCAAACTTGAACGCTTTTATGAATTAACTCTTTTATGTGTATGTGAGCTAAACTCACACCCACCAAATTTTTGGTTCACACATTTTAGCATGTATTTTGGTACTATGTGGATAGCAAACTTTATTAGCGGTGTAATGAGAATGCCTAAGGATGGAGGAATATGCCGAACATGAACAATGAAGATTAGATGCCAAGAAAACTAGTAGAACCTACCACGGGAATGCAGGATTGTCATAAATACTTAGTGCAAATGTTGTAAATTATTTTTATCAATAATATTCCGATGCTTACACTCGATACCAATTTGTCCATTAAACGCCCAGGCCCCCATGGAGGGGTGTGACAAGTGGCAAAATGGGCTTGGAGGTATAAAATTGACAAGGAGGGGTTGTGGAAGAAGTAATAGAGTTTAATCATTTGCAGAATTCGGGGCGGGAGATGGTTCTCTTTAATAATAAATTTACGGGTGGCAGCGCAACTTGTTACCACTTACCTTCCTCTATCCTTTTGTTCAGTATTAATAATGTAATATTATAATAAAAAAATTGGAACAACATTGCCGAAAAGGTGAATAAAGCGACCTTGTTTGGGAGTAAGATGGCAGACTTGGTTAAAGGAAAATCAGAATATGGTAAGATCAAAAGTTTCTGGTTGGACAATTTGGTGGGTTTCTTTAGTTTAAAATCGGCTTACCTAACTTATACAAGCTTGTGAAACATAAAAAGTGTAAGGTTGGGGATCTGTTAAGAAGGCAAAGGAACTTTCTTGGTTGGGATTGGTCGAGAGAACGATCTACGATTGTAGAGAGGGATGAATGGGAAAAATGTTCCAGCTGATGGTGGCTGCAGAGTGGAAAGGGGCTTTGGATAGTTGGGAATGGATGGGAGATTCGTCGAGGTTTTCAGTTAACTCGATAAAGTTGTTGCTGAAAAGTAACAATTACTCCAAATATTACTTATACTAGTGGAGTAAATGTGTGCTGATTAAATGTTTGATTCACGCTTGGAGAGCCGAAATGAACCGATTACCTACTCAAGAAGCGCTTGCTAGTAGAATTATTCATATCCCTGTTCAAATGTGCCCTCGTTGTGAAGCGGGCTGGGACTCGGTTAATCATAATTTCTTGGCTTACGTAGTTACTGCAATGGTTTGGGACGACATTAGCAGATGGTTGATGTATAATAATGTATATACATATTTTTGGAACTAAAATAACTCCAAATAAGTGTAATATCGGCAATAATATTAGAATAAATTAACATTAATGTTTATAATTTCTTTCTATAGATAAATATAGAACTGAAGAATAAAACAAGCTGATATACGAATAAAAACGGTGAAATCAAACTCTACTCACCCTATGGTGAATTAAGTCATGGCCATGTAAAGAACATGCGAGAAAATACAAAAAATTAAGAAGACACAACATGGACATGCTTATATCAACACACCCCATGTTAGAAGCACAAAAGGAAAAGACAAAATAGAAGAATCTGAAGCTCAACATGCCATGGTGACAAAGCAACACGTCCATGTTGATAGCATAAGAGAAGAGACAAATTTGGAGTCATCTGAACTCACCACGACCATGTTCAGAGGTCAACATGACCGTGTTCTCTGTCCTGAAAATACGTTGTATTACTTTATATGAGCCAAGATTTAGTCGCTAACACCATACATTAATTCAATACATGAGACGAATACGTTAAGGAATACTTTATTGATACGTTACTGTTCATACATTCTGAATACATTATAGAGAGAATCATGCATGGTACCGTTACATTAAACACAGATTTCTTAAGCTCAATGAACAGGAACTGCCTACTTATAGGCCTCAGCTCATTCGTTATACATCACTAACGAATGAGTGTTCCCATAAAGAATGAGATTTTGTCCAAAATCTTTTGCCTTCAGATTAGTGTTTTAGATATCAATATAACCGGTAAAATGTTTTCAGACCAACGACACTACAAACAATGTTGGCAAAACCAAAGACATCAGCGAGCTAGACCGTCTTTCGCCTCGTAAGTCTTGCAATTCATTTATTCTTATTCTTTAAATCACATAACGAATGGGCTTTATGTTAAAAAACGAGACTTCATACACTAAACATCCTTAGCGTATGAGCTCTTAACTTAACGAAAGGGTTTAGTCTATAACGAATGGATCTCATCCGCTAAATGTGCTTAGCGAATGAAACATATTACATTAAACATAAAGACTAAACTACCCCTAACTTATTCGATCGGAAACTCACAACAAATCATGCACTAACATGTACCATCTTTATAGCGAGCATTAAATATAATAGGACAAAGTGATCAAAATGGCCGTTCCCAGCTCATCTTCCCCATATCAGCCTATAAGTTGAATGCTCATCTTACACATTCCATACAACTTCAACAACATTAAATTCACTTCATCCACCTTCGTTTTCCACCATTACTAAGGAAATTCTCCCATCCATTCAACCTTTTAAAGATCAAGTAGATTAAGCTCTTGGAAGAAGTCATTGGCATCAACGATTTGTCATTTAAATTGGTTAGATTGTTTTTATTTAATCATGTTTATATCTTTTTTTTATGAATAACATAATGTTTATAAATGGCTAAACTTCCATAGTATCATCTTGGTTTATAATTAATCTTAATAGAAGTTTAATAACATTGGTTAAACATGTGATTGATTTATAATAAGTAAAGGTTATGTTGTAATTATCACTTGATGAGGAATGTTAAAATACTATTAAAAGATACCCCAAGTCCTAAGCTTAACGATAAGCCGCAGAATTGCTAGTTTTGTGAGGCATTGGATAATAAACTTTAAATGATATACCAAGTACCGAGCTTGATGATAAGCCAGGAAACTGCCATTCTTGTAAGGGCTTGGTCGAGAAAATAACATAAATCCTAATATGAACATGAACCAAATAAAGTATGAGTAGTAATTTATCATCTTAAAATGGGAATTATTGACAATGTTTTGAAAACGGATTGTTGATGTCATCCACTATAATCAGTTAATTAATTGTCAAGTGAGTGTGCAACATAACCTATTTTAAACAACTCTTCGATTGTTATTACATGAGTTCTATAATTTTCCAAGAGTTGTGTGGGTTAATACTTGGTAATTCAAAGTTGACCATTTACAACTTAACTAATCTTAAATGTTATTTTAAGTATAATACAATGGTTATTTTAACTAAACTATTAAGGACAACTCACTTAGTAAGTTAAGGTGTTGTCTCATCTTTAAAGTAAGTTATCTTATAAATACTTCTTATAAACCACTTGCTTACATAAAATGATGTTTAGTGGAAATCATGAAGTTATGAATATCTCTTTATTTAATTATCACGGAATAACATGACATAGAAGTAAAGTGTTATTCCCAAATAATCACCATAGCCAGCTTATATCACATGTTTACCAATTAATTGTTAAACCAAGTTAAGAGAGTTTTAACCAAGATGATACACTTTTATCCTTGATTATCTCCATAAAACATATAAAAAACCCAAAATATTGTTTTTAATTTATGCTTTTAAATTTACTTTAAACATTTACTTGTCAAACCAAAACTACTATGATGTTTACTTTCGGTTAAAATAAATACAACGATTTAGTAGTAAAAATCAAACAAGTGTGTCTTTGGATCGATACTTGGTTCTTACCTATACTTTACTACACATATGTTATGTACGCTGGCCTAATTGTGTGTGGTTTAGTTAAGATAATAATCATTTTTATAAATTTAAAACACGACATTGTGTGAAAAAACTTTTGAAAAACTTAACAACTTTTTCTACTATATCTTGCATGCATCAATGGTGTAAGGCTCCTCCTATTTTCAGTTTCTCAGCTAAAGTCTTGTTGGAGCTTCACAACTCGGTAAGGCTAGGAGACCAGGAAAGGGAGGCGTTTCACAGGGATCATTATTGTGGCTTGTTGGAGAATCTGGAAGGCGAGAAACAAAAAAGATTTTTTGTGCTAAAGAGGTGAAAATATATGACATTATAACAGATGTTAAGTCTATATGCTTCCTTTGGTATAAACATAGATAAAAAAAGTAAGTCGATAGGTTGGCGAAATTAATATAAGTTCTTTTTCATGTAGTGGTTTTGTGGTGACCCTCCTCCGGGCTATGGAGGGGACTGGTTTTGCGGCTTCTGCCAGTTGTTTATAAAAGCGTAGTGTTCGGAAAAAAATAGTGTCTTTCATAAATAATAAATGCTTGTCTAATACAGTCCTTTTTTGGCTTAAATTTTTGGTTTTGAAATTCACTATATTTAATTTACTCTATAAATGAATATAGAGTAAATTTCAAAACAAAAAACAATAAAAATAAAAATTAAAATAAAAGATGGATAAACTAACACAGGAACCTAGAATCGTTGGAAAAGGGCTATAACTTGAACGCGAAACATTATCAGCTTCATTAGAAAAAAGGGGACAAGAAGATATTTTGACTAGACAAATGGGCAGAGGAGTTATCTTTATAATTAAAAGTCCCTTCTTATTCTCTTTGGAAACAAAAAAATATGTGATTTGTAACAGTCACTTGGCAAGATGAAAGAAGTAACGGATTAACAGAGCCTTCTAACGTTATTATCCAACAAAACAATCTCTTCTCATTCAGATTTTTGGCTTTGGAAGGATGGGAGTTATGAATCACACCTTTTATGGTGAACAGCTTAAGATGGGAACTAGACAGCAAAGATTATCCAAAGATTTATTTCTATCTACAATCCAAAGAAAACTTTGAGCTTTTATGTCTTCAATAATTTTCCTCGGGTGCTATCACATTTGAGTGTTGTATCTCGTTCATAGTATTCCAACTGTATTAACATGATACTATCAAAATATCGTAAATAATTTCCTTGAGATTTCCTTTCAGGATTGTATGATAGAGATCGAAGATGTCCCGACCAAGAAGGCAAAAATGGGATTAAGAATGCACCAACATCTAGCAAATTGCCAAACAAACGAGGAAGCGTAACATGATGTGAAGATGTGATCCGCGGTCACCCTAGCATTATCAAAAATTGGTCATAAGTGGGAGCTCAAGAAAACGTTCCTTACTGAAAGGGCAGCTAAAGTCGGGATCATGTTTCTCTCTACACACCAACTGGATATGTTGCATCTAAAAAAAACCAATTGTAACAATTCGGATTTTTCCATTTCTTATTTTGTAATCGTACCCAACCCATTTTTATGTTCCAGAAAATTTCATCGCGTCTATCGACTTATTATTATTTTATTATAATTTGTTTATTATATGTATTCAATATATCAAAATAACTATCAAAGATATACACTTTTAACCCTTAACTATACTTTAATCCTGTATTGTTTCCGTCAATATACTGGAGGGACAGATTTACGAAATCTGGAAATATTATATCAATTAACCCATTTACCCATAACCCAACCCGTATCTCTATGATCCAATTACCAAACCCGTGAACCGTTTAAGTTTCTTGTAGCATAATACACGTTCAAATCAAGGAATTGATCTGTGTATTTTATTCTTCTATCCATAATCGGCCTCACCAACGAAGTGAATTAGGAAACAAAGATCGATATTGATACGAATTGATTACTTTAAGAACCGTCTTAAGCAAATTCTTAATATACCACTTAGGGATTGTTATATTTCAATTAAACTTGCCTACATCATCTTACAAGTATCGCCGTCGAAACCCCAATATCTAATTATGTTATAACGAGCGTTTGATTTGTGTTCGTGATATGCGGTTGGCCGTCTGCATTGCGTTTGATTTGTGTTTGTGATCGCCACATTGCGCCATTGCCCGAGCCAGTGCACGTCGGGTGCTCCGCACGTTTGCTAATGCCACCAAGTGTGTCATGTCACACAAGAACATAATCTTGTGATCTATCCTCCTTATAAGCAATTCTTAGTTTCTTCTACAATCAATATGGGACAAACTTATTTTTTTATTTCACCAAAGTTCAAGTTCTTAATCAAACATTTTAGCGTATCGATATCGCATTCATATCTACTCTTGGGACTTGTTAATAATTAGTTTATTAGTAATATCTACTAATAATTATTATTAATTCAAAATATTTCTAACATTTTCAATGAGAAACCAGCCCACCAATGCGGTTCTGAAAATGATCTTGCAGCGACTCCAGCGGAAGATGGTAATGAGAGCAAAAAGCCTTGGATAGTTTTGGTCACGGTCAACAAGGTCAAACCAAGCTTAACAGAGACTAATTAAGTATCCCAACTAACGTGAGTGATGTTTAAACCGGCACTGTTATAAAATGAATAAAGGTGTTAGGGTGGAGGGAATGGTCACCTAAGGGTAGCGAAACTACCATTGACACTAACCAATCACACACCGCCACATCATTTTAATCCTCCGATACTCTACCATTGGCTGACAATGGTGTACCCAAACTACCCTAAAGAATTTTATTTTTAATTTCAAATAACTCAAAAATTATAATTCAGAAACTCAATTGCATACACTATAGATTTAAAAACACATAATAATTAAACAACATTTTATAATATAAAACTTAGACACAAATATTATTCCCAATTCCATCGATTTTTTACTTTGGTTATTAGTTCAAACGTGTCGTTATCGTGAGCGTTAATTTGTCTGGCCATATGTCACCTTTTCGAACACACTTGGTGTTGTGTATAATCACTTAATCCTCCCTCCGAAACAAAATAGTTCCAAACTCGTGGCCAAAAATCGAATGTTCGTTCCCTCCACGGGGTCATGTCTTCGAAAACATAGACCCAAGCCTTAGCTAAAGCTACTTTGTCCTCACGGCTCCATCTTTGTGACGCAAACCGTTGGGTTTGATAGAGGATTTGGTTGCTTCATGTAACAATTGTTTGAATTTGAAGAGAATGAAAAAATTATTGTAGAATATTGTGTATAAAAACAGGAAGAGATGGAGATTTAAATATGAAATATATATACTTATTTAATAGAATTAAATTTAAAAATATAGCGGTTAACGACTATATTCACACAACTTTCACGGGGAATACTCCCCTAGCAAAGTCATAGTCGTGGAAAAAAGGAGGGTGGGGAATTCCCTTGGATGGTACCAGTGAACCCTCTCTCCACCCTTAATATTGAATGTTAGTATGATATAAGCTAGGAGTTCACTAGCTAATCAGACTACATGTTTGCCTACTTGAGTGCTAGGCTTGAGATAAATAATTACCACGAAGTTAAAACCTTTAACAATTAAATCGAAAACTCAGTTTATAAACCAAACTAAGGGGCTGTGAACCAAACCATCTAACATCATAAATATTTCTAGAACATGCATATTTTATAACTACGTTGAAACTATAAAAAAATCATTTTGAGAGCGGCCCCAAAAACGTGGCCAATTAATGGACCATTTGGTAAGTGAAAATTAGTTTGAAAACAAACTCAACATGTGACCTTATTAACTTCTGGACATTTAACAGAATTTCCAGAAGTTAAACACACATATTTAAGTTCTTGAGATGCTATAAATCAGCCTCAAGGGATAACATTGAAACCAGGCTATAAAAACTGTTTAAACCAACACTTTCGTAACTCGCTTAACTAAGGAATAAGCCATGTAACCTAACTGATATTATAACATCTTTTTACAGCCTAAACATAATATTGTGATGAGTTATAACCTGATCCTGAACTGTTTTACATGAACCATTATTTTTAAAACTGAGCGAGAACCCAAATGGGCCAAAACCGGGCCCGTTAGCGAAAATGCAGCAATGAGTGTCATTTTGAAACCTAAGAGATGTCAAAACAACCTATTTCTATGTATTATAATAGTTCCTAACATGTTAGATGACCGAAAGTAAATTTTTGTTAAAAATGTAACAAAGGATGTTTTTGGAAACGAGTTATTTCTCAAAAACTGAAAATGTAAACGTAAGCATTCAAAGCAGAAACTTTTAAGTTAAAATTTCCCAAAATAAAACATTTGAGAATAAGTGGATATAAAAAAGGGGCCCGTTTACTAGTTTAAAATTGTTGGTTCCATAGTCACATGGTTCGTGATAGGCTCCGGTACGGGAACGTGGAACGGGATCGCAATTCGTGCTTCCCTTTTTACTTAAATTTTTTGGGTTGAATACATGCTATGATTTACTTATGGTGTGATGTTTATCAAGAACTGTTTTTGCCATGTTGTTATCCCATTTAAAATTTCACAATCATTATCTCATGGAGTGAGCCTAAGGCTCGTATGGGTAGTACTATTTAGAAGACCCCCACATACAGTCACCCTATGTCGGGTAAACCACACTGAGGCCTGTGTACCGTTGCGGCATATGACCTAAACGTTTGGATTATTACTTGCGAGAGTAATAATTGGGGACGGGTGACGTTCGGTTGTAAGTCGAGGTGAAACTATGATCGAATGAAGGCTCGATTGTGGATTTGATTGATGTGCACCATGCTTTATACTTACATCCACGCAAACTGCATGCTTTATGAATTAACTATTTTATGTGTATGTGAGCTAAACCAGACTCACCAACTTTTTAGTTCACACTTTTTAGCATGTATTGTGGATAGCAATTTGGATTAGCGATGTAATGAGAATGCCTAAGGATGGAGGCGTATGCCGATCATGAACAATGAAGACTAGATGCCAAGAATACTAGTAGAACCTACCACGGGATTGCAACAGTATATTACTTAGTGCAAATATTGTAACTTACTTTAATCAATAATATTTCGATGCTTACACTTGATACCAATTTGTCCATAAAACGACCAGGCAACCATGGCGGGGTGTGACAGCTAGCTAGATGGGTTTGGAGGTATAAAATAGACAAGGAGGGGTTGTGGAAGAAGGTAATAGAGTTTATTCATTTGCAGAATTCGAGGCGGGAGATGCTTCTGGGTAAGAAATTTACGGGTGGCGGCGCAACTTTTTGCCCACTTACATGCCTCTATGTTGTAATAGAATCCTTTTGTTCATTATTAATAGTATAATATGATAATAAAAAAAATTGGAACAACATTGCCGAAAAGGTGAATAAAGTGACCTTTTTTCGGAGTAAGATGGCATACTTGGTTAAAGGAAACTTAGGATATGGTAAGATCATAAGTTTCTAGTTGGAAAATTGGGTGGGTTGCTTTAGTTTAAAAATCGATTTAACTAACTTGTAAAAGCTTGAGAAATATAAAAAGTCTAAAGTTAGGGATCGGTTCCGGAGGCAAAGGAACTTTCTCGGTTGGGATTGGTCGAGAGAACCATCTACGTTTGTAGAGAGGGATTAATGGGCAAAATGTTCCAACTGATGGTGGCTGCAGAGTGGAAAGGGGCTTCGGAGAGTTGGGAATGGATGGGAGATTCGTCAAGGTTTTCAGTTAACTCGATAAAGTTGTTGCTGAAAAGTAATGATTACTCCAAAAATTACGTATACAAGTGGAGTAAGTGTGTGCTGATTAAATGTTCGATTCACGCTTGGAGAGCCGAAATGAACCGTTTACCTACTCAAGAAGCGCTTGCTAGTAGAATTATTCATGCCCATGTTCGAATGTGCCCTCGTTGTGAAACGGGCTGGGACTCGGTTGATCATAATTTCTTGGCTTACGTAGTTACTGCAATGGTTTGGGACGACATTAGCAGATGGTTGATGTATAATAATGTATATACATATTTTTGGAACTAAAGTAACTCCAAATAAGGGTAATATCGGCTATAATATTGGAATAAATTACCACTAATGTTTATAATTTCTTTCTATAGATAAATATATAACTGAAGAATAAAACAAGCTGATATACGAATAAAAACGGTGAAATCAAACTTTATACACCCTATGGTGAATTAAGGCATGGCCATGTAAAGAACATGCGAAGAAAAGACAAAAAATTAAGAAGACACAGCATGGACATACTTATATCAACACACCCCATGTTAGAAGCACAAAAGGAAAAGACAAAATAGAAGAATCTGAAGCTCAACATGGCCATGGTGACAAAGCAACACGCCCATGTTGATAGTATAAGAGAAAAGACAAATTTGGACCCATCTGAACTCACCACGGCCACGTTCAGAGGTCAACATGACCGTGTTCTCTCTCATACTGTACTGAAAATATGTTATATTACGTTATATGAGCCAAGATCTAGTCTCTAACACGATACATCTATACAATACATGAAACGAATACGTTTTGGAGTACTTTATTGATACGTTTTCGTTCATACATTAGGAATACATTATAGAGAGAATCCGGCATGCTAACTTTACATTAAACACGGATCTCTTAAGCTCAATGAACAAGAACTGCCTATTTGTAGGCCTCGTCTCATTCGTTATACATCACTAACGAATGAGTGTTCCCATAACGAATGAGATCTCATTCTTTATATCCCATAACGAATGGGCTTTACTTTAACAAACGAGCCTTCATACGCTAAACATCCTTAGCGTATGAGCTCTTAACATAACGAATGAGTTTAGTCTATAACTAATGGATCTCATTCACTAAACGTGCTTTGCAAATGAGACATATTACATTAAAAATAAAGACTAAACTACCCCTAACTTATTCGATCGGATACGGACAACAAATCAGCACTAACATGTACCATATTTATAACTAGCATTAAATATAATAGGACAAAGTGATCAAAAAGGCCATTCCCAACTCATCGTCCCCATATCAACCTATAAGTTGAATGTTCATCTTCGACATTCCATACACCTTCAACAACATTAAATTCACTTCACCTACCTTTTTTTCCACCATTACTAAGGAAATTATCCCATCCATCCTACCTTTAAAGATCAAGGAGATTAAGCTGTTGAAAGAAGTCATTAGCATCAACAATTTGTAATTCATATTGGTTAGATTGTTCCAATTTAATCATGTTTATATCTATTACTTTGATGAATAACATTATGCTTATTATTGGCTAAACTTTCATAGTATCATCTTGGTTTATAATTAATCTTAATTGAAGTTTTATAATATTGGTTAAACATGTGATCGATTTATAATAAGTAAAGGTTATGTTGTAACTATCATTTGATGAGCAATGTTAAAATACTATTAAAAGATACCCCAAGTTCTAAGCTTAACGATAAGTCGAGGAATTTCTAGTTTTGTGAGGCCTTGGTTAATAAACTTTAAAAGATACACCAAGTACCGAGCTTTATGATAAGCTGAGAAACTGCCATTCTTGTAAGGGCTTGGTTGAGAAAATAACATAAATCCTAATATGAACATGGACCAAATAAAGTATTAGTACAAAATGGGAACTATTGACAATGTTGTGAAAACGGATTGTTGATGCTCATCCACTAAACTCAGTTAATTACTTGTCAAGTGAGTGTGCAACATAACCTATTTTAAACAACTCTTGGATGGTTATTACATGAGTTCTATAATTTTCCAAAAGTTGTGTGGGTTAATACTGGTAATTCAAAGTTGATCATTTACAACTTAACTAATCTTAATTGGTATTTGAAGTATAATACAAAAGTTATTTTTACTAAACTATCAAGGAAAACTCACTTAGTAAGTTAAGGTGTTGTCTCATCTTTAAAGTAAATTATCTTATAAATACTTCTTATAAACTACTTGCTTACATAAAATGATGTTTAGTGAAGATCATGAAGTTATGAATATCTCTTTATTTAATGATCATGGAATAACATGACATAGAAGTAAAGTGTTATTCCCAAATTTAATCACCATAGCAAGCTTAACATGTTTACCAATTAATTGTTAAACCAAGTTAAGAGAGTTTTAACCAAGATGATACACTTTTATCCTTGATTATCTACATAAAAAATATAAAAACCTAAAATATTGTTTTTAATTTATGCTTTTAAATTTCCTTAATACATTCACTTGTCAAACCAAAACTACTATGTTGTTTACTTTCGATTAAAATAAATACAGTGATTTAGTAGTAAAAATCAAGCAAGTGTGTCCTCGGATCGATACTTGGTTCTTACCTATACTTTACTACACACACGATATGTACGTTGGCCTAATTGTGTGTGGTTTAGTTAAGATAATAATCATTTTTATAAATTTAAAACACGACATTGTGTGAAACAAACTTTTGAAAAACTTAACAACTTTTTCTACTATATCTTGCATGCATCAATGGTGTAAGGCTCCTCCTATTTTCAGTTTCTCAGCTAAAGTCTTGTTGGAGCTTCACAACTCGGTAAGGCTAGGAGACCAGGAAAGGGAGGCGTTTCACAGGGATCATTATTGTGGCTTGTTGGGGGAATCGTCAAGGCGAGAAACAAAAAGATTTTTTTTGGCTAAACAGGTGAAGATATAAGACATTTTAAGAGATACTAAGTCTAAATGCTTCCTTTGGTATTAACATAGATAAAAAAGTAAGTCGATAGGTTGGCGAAATTAATATAAGTTCTTTTTCATGTAGTGGTTTTGTGGTGGCCCTTCTCCGGGCTATGGAGGGTATTAGTTTTACGGCTTCTGCTGATTGTTTATAAAATCTTAGCTTTCGGGAAAATAATAGTGTCTTTCATATATAATAAATGCTTGTCTAAGCTCGTCCTTTTTTTGGCATAATTTTTTGGTTTTGAAATTCACTTTATTTAATTTACTCTATAAATGAATATAGAGTAAATTTCAAAAACCAATAAATTAAAAATAAAAAAAGATGAATAAACTAACATAAGAACTTAGACTCGTTAGAAAAGGGCAATAACTTGAATGCAAAAGATTATCGGCTTCATTATAAAAAAAGGGACAAATCGATATTTTGGCTAGACAAATGGGCAGAGGAGTTTTCTTTAAAACTAAAGGTCCCTTCTTTATTCTCTTTGGAAACAATAAAAATATGTGATTTGTGACAGTCACTAGGAAAGATGGAAGAAGTAACGGATTAACAGAGCCTTCTAACGTTATTATCCAACAAAACAATCTCTTCTCATTCAGATGTTTGGCTTTTGAAGGATGGGAATCATGAATCACTCCTTTTATGGTGAAGAGTTTAAGATCGGAACTAGACAACAAAGATTATCCAAAGATTTATTTCTACCTACGATCCAAAGAAAACTTTGAGCTTTTATGTCTTCAATAATTTTCCTCGGGTGCTATCGCATTTGAGAGTTGTATCTCGTTTATAGTATTCCAATTGTATTAACATGATACTAACAAAATGCCGTAAATGATTTCCTTGAGATTTCCTTTCGGGATTGTTTGATAGAGATTGAAGATGTCCCGAACCGAGATGGAAAAAAATGGGATTAAGCATGCCCCAACAACTAACAAATTGCCAAACAAACGAGGAAGCTTAACATGATGTGAAGATGTAATTCGCGGTCACCCTAGCATCATCACAAATTGGTCATAAGTGGGAGCTCAAGAAAACGTTCCTTAACGAAAGGGAAGCTAAAGTCGGGATCATGTTCATCTCTGCACACCAATTGGATATGTTGCATCTAAAAGGAACCCAATTGTAACAAATTTCCATTTCTTATTTTGTATTCGTACCCGACCCGTTTTAATGTTCCGGAAAATTTTTATCACGTCTATTGAGTTATTATTATTTTATTATAATTTGTTTATTATATTTATTCAATATATCAAACAAACTATCAAAGATATACACTTTTAAGCGTTAACTATACTTTAATCTTGTTTTGTTTCCATCACTATACTTGAGAACCTGATTTGCAAAATCTGGAAATATTATATCAATTAACTCATTTACCCATTAACCCAACCCGCATCTATGATCCAATTACCAAACCCGTGATCCATTTAGTTTCTTGTAGCATAATACTTGTTCAAATCAAGGAATTGATCTATGTATTTTATTCTTGTTGCCATAATCGGCCTCACCAACGAAGTGAATTAGGAAACAAAGATCGATATTGATACGAATTGATTATCCTATTAACTGCCTTAAGGAAATTCTTAATATACCACCTAGGGATTTTTATTAACAATTAAACTTGCATACACCATCTTACAAGCATCGTCGTCGAAACCCCTATATCTAATTACGCTATAGCAAGCGTTTGATTTGTGTTCGTGATATGCGGTTGGCCGTCTGCATAACGGGTCAATTAGCCTGCAAATAAACATCGTAATAGGTAATCGTTAGTATGGTTTGATTCGTCTTTAGGCCCTGAACATTACCCTATGGTTAACCGGCCAATCATTTAACGTTTGGCCGATAAGGATTCTAGGGTTCATAATACTTGTTTGGTTCTATGTCTATTTATTTATAAAATTTATGATTCAAGTTTAAACCAACTAACACCCTAGCACTGTTGGCTAGGGTGGATGCATTATGGTTTTAAGTGACTGGGGGCGCGGGTTCGAGCCACCCCTAGCCCGTTTTTGTTGTATTTTTTTGTAATAACACATTCAAATCATTATATTAATATATTTAATCAATTAAATTATATTATAAGTATTATAAACATAATAATTAATCAGTAGTTTATTAAAACCGACATATTAACTAGTCACTTTTTTGAAACCTTTTTTAAAACCATATATTATACATGTATTAAGATATATAGATAAGTACATATAAAATAAGTATTTAAAAATTGTTAAAGGGTTTTAATAATAAATATTTTATTAAGGTTTTTAAGTTAAAATACATAATTAAAATTATTTCTTGTTATTTTACATGTTAAATAATTATTGATGCAAATTTAATTTCGTTAATTTTCCCTTATAATTTGTAGTCGGTTGTAGTTCGTCTTGTTTTTGTACTTTATTTTCTTTTTAGGCCTCTTGCGGCTTGAAAGTGGTTCCTTCTTTGTTTTAATGATATTGGCCTTTCAAAAAAAATATTTTTTTATAAACAAATATATAAATATTAATTACAACTATAATACTCTTAATTAAAAGGATTTATTTTTATAGTTATTTATATTTTAATAATCTTTATAAAATATATATTGAATAGATTAGTTTAAACACAATACCCGTTCATATCTCAAAGCTTTATTAGTCAATTTATTAATTCGTAGTATTTTTCGATAATCACTCTTGCTTAGGATTTGTCCGTTGATATTCTCGACGAGCGTGACTAGTGTTTATTTTACCGTCCTTATCATATTCATTCCCCTTGCTTATAAGGTGAGTATTCACTCCCCTATTTTACTTATTTTCAACTTTTTGGAGACATGTGCATATCATATCAAATTATATTTACCTATTATATAGTCTTCATACTTGCAAACTGTTTAATCCTTGTGTGCATTATTCTTTAAATGCCTAACTTGCTACATGTTTAATTGTTTTATATGATCGCATTCAGAGAGGTCCATCATAATCACATTAATAGTATGATCATACGAACGTCGTAGTAGCCAAAACCCATTTCACAAGGCAATGATTTTACCGACACCCTTAACTGCTCAATGGTTTTTTGTTGGGAGCAGATTTTTATCCTCAGGATTGTTCATGTTTTAGGGATTTTAGCCTACCTTGCCGATACAACTGTCCTTTATTGTTTTGTTTGTTTTGCAAACATAACCACGTGTTGATGCTACTAAGAGACGTGGGTTTGTAACGGTTATTTCTGAAGCTCCATCAATTCGAACGTGTGAAGCAACGGATAGTGGAAGACCTAGTCTAGGGTTTATTCCGGATTTCTCGGGATTTCAGTTGTAATCTTTTGTTTATTTAAACGAGCTGAATTGGTCATTTAGGACACACACCTCGCACTCATTGCTACGAAAACTTATTGTAACACTTAGCAATTGATCGATTATCAACTCCAACACTTGTAATCAACCTTTTTTGTTATTAATATACAGACGGTGATAGTTTTCACCGTCCGGGGTTTTTTGTGCCGGCGATCCTCAAGATCAAGGGCTTTTTTCCCTCGAAATCAAATCATCGTGTTCATCATATTTTTGATCTAGCACTCTACTTCGCACACGAATTTGATCACTAAATTACTTAGTTAATTTTTGATCGAAACAATGCGCCCACCGTGGGGCAAACGGTGTTTTGATCATTATTAACCCTCAAATTGAACCCTACTTTCAACATCCACAACATTTCTTCCCAACCGAAGAATGTTTCCTCTTCTGCCGCAGCTTCAGGTTCCTCTATGAGGCCTCCTATGCCTCCTACTCCTGCTGGTGGTATCCCAAAGAAACCTGACAACACTCAGAAGAAACCTGCTACTCCCATATTCTCAGGATCGAGACCATCTCCTCAGGATCCCATTATGGTATCCAACAACGACCTTCTGTCTATGTATAGGCAGTTACAGAAACATATGGATCGCCATAACAAAACCAACCAGATGCTCGTGAGGAAACTGGAAGATATCAGGAAAGTCAAGAGGCCGGTGGAAGAATTCACAACATTATTCCCGAGATCTCTGGATTCACTCCTCCAGGATCCTTAGGATTGGTGCGTCTGGAGTCGACCATGGCATACAATTCCCTTTAATGCTAATCAAGGATTTGTGAAGGATGCAGGCATAAGTTCAGGTTTAGCCCAGGAATTACAGAAGCTTAAGGACATAATCTCAAATGTTCCTGGTGTAATCCGTCCCATAGCTGAAGTTCCCACTGATAGTCACAGAATATCCCAATTTGTGCCATCAATTAGTGACGTGCAGATCCCAAAACGGTTTCAAACCCCAAATATGAAACTGTATGATGGCTCAACGGATCCTGAGGAACATGTTGCACAGTATAGGGAGCGTTTGGAGATTAACCCAATCCCTATGGAAATCAAGGAAGCATGTATTTGCAAAGGATTTGGGTCTACCTTGACTGGAGCAGCCATGAAATGGCTACTGAGTATTCCTCCTAAACGCCATCACCTCCTTTTATCATTTAGTTAACTTATTCAATAACCAGTTTTCTTGCAGTAGGACATTTGAGAAGATGACAGGTGATCTTTATAGGGTTACCTAGATCATGGGGAATCCTTGAGAGATTTTATTACCATGTTTAGCAAGGATTAGCTCGAGATCCCAAATCTAAATTCTGCTTCGGCAGTGGAAGCTCTTAAGCTGGGGATACAGAAAGACTCCTCTTACTGTGATGATCTTGTTATGACTCCATGCAGGTCGTTAGATGAAGCAAGAAGCAGAGATATGAGGTTTATCAGGCTAGAGGATGATAAGAAAGCCATAAGAAGATCAATATCCCGAAATATGATAAGACGAACAGGAAAGCAGAATCCCCGGGAAAATCATATCGGTCAAAACCTTACTACAAGCTTGATAACCCCAGGATTAATGCAGTAGATGATGGAGACGATGAAGATGATGAAGAATATCCTAAGATATCTGAATATTGTTTTTCTATTGAGGTTGGTGGATTAATGTGTGCCATGCAGGACTTAGGTGAAAATGCCAGATGGCCAAAGAAAATGGAGAAACAAGGAGCCTGGAAAGACAAGTCAAAATGGTGTGCCTTCCATGAGGATTTTGGGCACTTGGCTTATGATTGCATTGCGCTTATAAGAGAGATTAGCTATCTTCTCAGCAAGGGCCACTTGAAAGAGCTACTTGGCCAGAAGAAGGGAAAAGAACAAAATCCTGAGAAAGTTCCTGAGAAGGCAACTCCTCCACCAACAAACACAAAAACAATTTTGTTCATATCCGGAGGATTTGACATCTGTGGAACCTCTTACTCTGCTGCAAAAAGAAATGCTGATCAAAGGAAGTTAGAAGTGGTTGATAGGCCAACAAAGACATCCATTCTCACTCAAGCAAAGACCGTATCCTTTGATGAAAGCGATAGAGTCAATGTTCAGGATCCTCACCATGATAGTTTGGTAATAATGTTATATGTGGCTAACCATTATGTGCGCAGGATCCTCATCGATGGTGGAAGCTCTGTCAACATTATCCAACTGGATGTGCTGAAAAAGATGAATATTTCTGAGGATGAGATTATCCCTAGGTCCTCAGTATTGGTTGGATTTAGTGGAGAAACTAAGAACACTATTGGGGATATCAAGCTCCCAGTATATGTTGAAGGGGTAAACAAAGTGCAAAAATTTTGTGTTATTGACTGCTTGTGTTTGGCAATATCATATTAGGCAGGCCCTGGGTACACGACATGGAAGCAGTCCCCTCCACTTATCACCAATGTGTGAAATTCCCAAGTCCTTGGGGAGTTATACAGATCATCAGTGATCAACAAGATGTAATGAATTGCTACACCTCTTCTATGAAGTGTACTACCAAATCCTAGCCGGCGTAGCAATTACAAAAGCCAACACGAGACGTAATGGAGGCCAAGGAACAAGAAATTAAAGAAATACTTCCTTATCCAGAGGATCCTGGAGTCAAAGTGCTGATAGGAACAAGCATTCCTGAGGATATTGAGTCAAAGTTGCTCGATTTCCTCAAGTCAAGACTGTCAACATTTGCATGGAAACATGAAGATATAATAGGTATTTCCAAAGATATTATAACACATAAACTTGGAATTGATAATTCTTTCAGGCAAATCCATCAAAAGAAAAGAAAATTTGCACCTGAGAGAAACATAATCATCCAAGAGGAAGTTGAAAGACTCTTGAAAGCAAATATGATTAGGGAAGTTCAATATCCCCGATGGTTAGAAAATGTGGTGGTTGTACAGAAAAAAATGGCAAATGGAGAGTTTGTGTAGATTTCACATACTTGAATAAGGCCTGCCCTAAGGATCCATTCCCTCTACCACACATAGATTCAATGGTAGACGCTACAGCTGGCCACGAAATGCTGACATTTATGGACGCATCCTAAGGATTTCAGCAAATCCAAATGGAACCTTCAGATCAAGAAGATACAGCCTTCATGAATCCCACATGTATTTATTGTTATATTGCTATGCCCTTTGGACTTAGAAATGCAGGTGCAACCTATCAGAGGGTAGTTAACATGATGTTCAAAGAGCAACTGGGGGACACGATGGAAGTTTATATTGATGATATGGTGGTGAAGTCCAAGAAAGCTTTGGATCAGCTCCAGGATCTCAAGACTGCATTTGATATCCTTGACAAATATAACATGAAGCTGAATCCTTCAAAGTGCCATTTCGGAGTGAAGGCTGGAAAATTCTTGGGATACAAGGTCACCAAAAGGGGGATAGAGGCGAGTCCAGAGCAGATACAAGCTATCCTAAATCTGAAATCCCCAGCATCAGTCAAGGATGTTCAAAGGCTAACTGGAAGGATAGTAGCGCTCAATAGATTCATATCCAGATCCTTAGAAAAGTGCAAAGAATTTTATGATATCCTGAGGAAAAATAAGAAGTTCGAGTGGACCAGTAAGCATGCGGAAGCTTTAATATCCTTTAAAGCTTATCTTTTTTCTGCTCCTCTGCTGGTAAAACTCGAGGAAGGTGAACCTCTATCTCTATATCTAGCTGTATCAAATAATGTTGTAAGTGCAGTTTTAGCCAATGATCACGAATGTCAATAACATCCCATCTATTATGTAAGTAAAAGTCTTTTGGATGCTGAAACCAGGTATTCTTATCTTGAGAAATTAATTTTAGCACTTGTTATGGCATCTAATAAACTTAGACACTATTTTGAAACTCACCCTATATGTGTTTAAACTAATTACCCTATTAAGTCTGTTTGGAGAAAACCAGAAATGTCAGGTAGGATGGCAAAATGGGCTGTGAAGCTGAGTGCATATGATATAACATATGAACCTAGGACTGCCATAAAATCACAGGCATTAGCAGACTTTGTGGCTGATTTCACCAGTGAACTTAAAGAAGAGGCAGACTTGGAAGTCCAACAACTTGAGGAAACCAAAGATAAGTGGATTCTATACACTGATGGTGCTTCAAATGTTAGAGGAACAGGTCTCGGGATCCTGCTAAAATCGCCACAGGGGAGACATTATACCTCAATCCATATCCTGCGGCTTTCAAGCCACAAATAATGAGGCAGAATATGAAGCTTTGATAGCAGGATTACAATTAGCAATCGACATGAAAATCAGGTTTATTCAAGTACATGTTGATTCATTATTATTAACTAATAATTTTAATGGTTCATATGCTGTTAGAGGAGAAAAACTAATGAAATATTTAGAGCTAGTAAAAAAACTAGCAAAGTGTTTCGAAATGTTTGATATTTCATAGGTACCTAGAGAAGAGAATATTGAAGCATATGCCCTAGCATATTTAGCTTCATCCTTCAGGATACCGAAAGGTGTCAAGATTCCTATCATACATATCCTAAGCCCAACAATAGGAGAGCAGGGTGTCGATGAAATATCATACGATGATGAAGATATGGGAGTCAAGAATCCTGAGGATAATGAAAATTCTTGGATTATCCCGATCAGGAAATATATTTAGGATGGAGTTATCCGGAAGGATGAAAACCCAAGAGCTTTTCGCACAAAGGTAGTCCCATATACTATAATGAATGATAATTATACAGGAAAACTCTTGCAGGACCATATCTTAGGTGCTTGGAGAAGTCAGAAGCTCAAGAAGTTCTTCAGGATATCCATGAAGGAGATTGTGGGAATCACACTGGGGGTAGAGCACTATTCTCCAAAATCCTGAGGACAGGATACTTTTGGCCAACGATGAAGAGGAATGCTATGAATTATTCTCAGAAATGTGATGCATGCCAAAGACATAGAAACATTTTGCACCAACCAGCAGCACCTTTGTATCCTGTTATATCCCTTTCGCCTTTCATGAAGTGGGGAATGGATATTGTTGGAAAGCTACCCAGAGCTCCAGGAGGAAAAGTCTTTATGCTGGCTATCACTGATTATTTCTCGAAGTGGATTGAAGCAAAAGCTTTTGTTCAAGTCAGAGAGAAAGGGGTTTCTCATTCATCAAGCGCAATATCCAGACAAGATTTGGAATCCCAGCAGAGATAGTGTGTGGCAATGGTTCACAAATCATTGGCAAGAGAACAACTAATGGTCAAGCCGAATCAAGCAACAAAATCATTATCAATAACCTGAAGAAAAAGTTGGGATCTAAGAAAGGAAAGTGGGCCGGGGAACTACCTTTTGTTTTTTGGGCAGATAGGACCACTTCAAATAATGTTGTTGGTCAGACTCCTTTCTCATTGGTATTTGGAGCTGAAGAAGTTATCCCAACAGAGATGGTTATCCCTATAGCTAAAGTCAGTCATCAGAATCCCGAGGATAATACTCAAAGTCTACTTGAAGATCTAGATGCAGTAGAAGAGCTCAGGGATTTAGCAAAGATCAGAATGGCATCTTATCAGCAGAAGATAGCAAAGTCCTACAACAAGAATATCAGGATTCGTAGACTTCAAGAAGGAGATTTAGTTCTCCGAAAAGCTTTTCAGAATACTACAAATCCTGCGGATGGAAAGCTTGCACCAAAGTGGGAAGGTCCTTACTTGATTGAGTCGGAAGCAGGAAAGGGGGCATACAAATTGTCTACTTTGGATGGTGACTTGTTACCAAGAGCTTGGAATGCTATCCATCTCAAAAAATATTATATGTAAGACTGCTATCCCGAGGATAATTGCTATCGTGAGAAATTTAACAGTGATATTAAACAACTAAGGTATGTATTCGAATTTATATTTTTATTCAATTTCAATATTATTATTCTTTTATCATGATACTGACTTAGGCATTCGAGTGGTGTTAGCAAGGCTAACATCCACCCCTCACCTAGATTTGACTATTTTGTAGCCTGAAGATATGTGGTATTCCCACATGGAATGAAGTTTATTTTGGCCTTGTCGCTAGTTTATTTGGGTCTTGTCGCTAGTTTATTTGGGCCTTGTCGCCAGTTTATTTGGGCCTTGTCGCCAGTTTATTTTCGCCTTGTCGCCAGTTAAGGTATTATTTAATGCCTTCTAAGGTTTAAGGGGTTTTCACCTCTTCTTAAGATCGTCTGTAGCGCATGTTTATTCAGCCGTAGTTCGACAGGCGGGGCCAACACAAGAAATATAGTGACTTGTCACCTCGTTATCCTCGGCTATTGGTTTGAATCCCAAGTTATTGGTAGACGTACCATTCCTAAGGTTTAAGGGGTTTTCACCTCTTCTAAGGGCCTTGTCGCCAGTTTATTTGGGCGTTGTCGCCAGAATTTCTGAGTTTATTCTCAGGATAATTTTAACATTGCAGGTCTATGAGTATATCCCCATAATCGAAGGAACATCCTGAAACATGATCTTATTACAAGGATAAAATGGTCTAGACATTATCAAGGTTAATTGCTATATGATTCTGGTATGATTTCCTATGTGTGAATATTCTATATTTCATATTACTTATCTTATTTATAAGATGAATTTTATGACTTGGTGTTGGTTTATTGAATTGAAACTTAAACTATTATTAAAGAACTTCATTTAAATTTTTAAATCCTAAGTAAATCAATTTTATTCTAAGGTTTTAATAACAAAAACAGGGATAAGATACCAAGATAAGTCATAAAAGTTGTTATACTAATATTAAAGTGCAGGATAAGATGATTCAGGTTTCACTCAAAATAGAGCCCATCCACCTGAACCATCTGATTGTTCAAAACATGAAATAAAAGATAGTTTGGGCTTCGTCCTGAACCAAGATCCCTTCACCCAAACCGTTATCTTAAGCATATTAAATTATTCATACACAACCAAAATAGAAATTGTTCAAACAAACAACCAACAGATACACATCAAACAACCTAAAAACCGGGCTCAAGCCTTGTTATCATCACCCTCATCGCCCGCCTTCTTTTCCACTTCCGCCACCTCATCAGCACCTGTCTCCTTTATCACCTCAGAAGTACCTGCAACCTCGACCTCTTCACCCTTCAACTTCTTCAGCTTCTTTGCCCAAGCTTCAGAATTCCAGGAATACATCACATAGCCCTTTACCTGTAGCTCCCCTGACTTCTTGAGCATTGAATCCAGGATACTTGTAGCCGCAGACCTCTTGGCATCCTCAATAAGACCAGCTTTCTCCAACTCGAATGAGGCTATAAGCTCCATAATTTCTCTCTCCTTCTTTCTGTAGAGTTTGATCTTCGTATCTGCTGCATGTTGGAGATCTGCAATCTTTCTTTCAGCTTCTCTAATAGCCACTTCAGTATCTTGGAGCCTTTGTTGGTAATTTTCAAATCCCTGTTATCCTCAGGTTAACATAAATTTTCTGCAGGTTATTATTTTCAGGATAAATAAGGATACTTACTGTTTCAAGAAGACTGGCAAGAGCTTGTAATTTCTCTCCGGCTTCGGCATTGCTCTTATCAGCAAAGGATTCAGTCTCGACTGAGGTAGTAGCCTTCCTTTTCTTCTGGGCAGCACTCTTTTAGCGAGTGGTTGGAATCCTCGGCTTCGAGGTGAGAGTTTCGGAGTGTTCTTGTTTCACCACAGCTTTGTCCTCGATGAGGTCATCCAAGTCTATCAAGCGGAAGGAAGATTTCAAGTTATTTTCAGGATGGCAAAATCCTAAGGATTTTATGAAATTCCCAGGATACTTACCGGAAGACAAAGTTTCAGAATACCTCGCTGCAGTTGTGCTGGTGTCTCTTGTTTCTCCTTTAAATTGGAATTCTCTTTCGCGTGCCTGTCCTTTCAACCGCAGAGATATTTTCGAATTTAAAATTCAAAACTTTTACCGCTGTCTCGCAATAACTGTAAAAATTGGGGGCAATTGGTGGGAGCATATTTTTATACTCAGGATTGTTCATTTTTAGGGATTTCAGCCTAACCTGCCGATACAAGTATTCTGGGGAATATATTTCCCTAATCCAACTGTCCTTTATTGTTTTGTTTGTTTTGCAAACGTAACCACGTGTTTAATGTGCTACTAAGAGACGTGGGTTTGCAACGGTTATTTCTGAAACTCCATCAATTCGAACGTGTAAAGCAACGGATAGTGGAAGACTGATGACCGTCATTTGAGTCAATCAAAAACCTAATTAAACTAAATAGTTAGAGCAAGTAGGGTACCATATCACAAGTAGTATGTGGTCAATGCAATTCGTGTAAAGATTTAATATTATGAAGTAACTAGTGTTTAGTGCTGATCACACAAGCAATTTAAGTAAATTTAGAGAACTAAGCAACGAACAAGTGACGAGTATTAAGCAGTTAACAAAGCAAATCACAACCGGGAATTCAAGTAAGCAACCAACAGTTATCTCATGCAACCTACCAGATTAATTATTAACGATTAACTGAAAACTGATCAATCAGACAAAACCTTAGACATCAACAATTACTTTACACACGACACTGTTTATCAAACAGTCCTTGCCAGTGTGACTCAGTTAAGGGCAATTGTATGTTTTATCGTATTCAATCTTACCAAACAGTTATATGATTAATTATCTAGCAACTGGTAACAGATCGTTCAGACCAACGTAAACCTAAACCGACCGAACACACAGAAATACCAAACATCAATAATCATATATCAATCATCATTAATTATACACAAGTGTTCTTTATCACATGAGAAAAACTGTAAAGATTACAAACTATACATCCCGGGTGCGATTCTAGGAGATTAGCCGAGCCTTGACATCATCAAATCTTCGATACGGATGATATGGATCATGCGGAAGGTCTTGGCACAAGCTATAATGGTGGAAATCGCCTCTATGGACTGCTGGAATCGCCTCTTCTTCGTCAAAACGGAGTTAGGGTTGTTTATGATGAAATATATCATTTAAACCTAATTTTCCCGTCTGCACCCCCCCCCCCATCGCGGTATGCGATGGGGTCTCTTCACTGGTCAATCACGTATCGCGATTGGCTAGAAAGTTAAACTCACTTAATCACCCATCGTGGTACGCGATGGGTCCTCAGCAAGCCCATTTCTTGTTACCAGCAATCATCAATAATAATCATCGTTTTGCGTGCTGGACATCCCGGGTCTTCATTCCGTGTCACAACAGGTCCATATTGAGTCCTTTAATGCCTGTGACCTAAAATCCAATAATACACGTATGAAGTATCGATAGTTCTAGAATAAACAGTTAAAACTAAACAATAAATGAACTAAAACATATACAAATTAACCGACCATCAAAGACCTAGTCTAGGGTTTATTCCGGATTTCTCGGGATTTCAGTTGTAATCTTTTGTTTATTTAAACGAGCTGAATTGGTCATTTAGGACACACACCTGGCACTCATAGCTACGAAAACTTATTGTTATAAATATATAACACTTAGCAATTGATCGATTATCAACTCCAACACTTGTAATCAACCTTTTTTTGTTATAAATATATAGACGGTGACAGTTTTCACCGTCCGGGGGTTTTTGTGCCGGCGATCCTCAAGATCAAGGGCTTTTTTCCCTCGAAATCAAATCATTATGTTCATCATATTTTTGATCTAGCACTCTACCTCACACACGAATTTGATCACTAAATTACTTTGTTAATTTTTGACCGAAACAGTTTTATTGTTTATGTCACAAAGGATAGTTTTGCACTTTTGTATTATATTGTATTCAAACTAACTGGTGTTTTACTCATTCAACGTTGTGTTGACAAATTCTAACTTTATTTTATACGCATATGCAGGTTATCGTGTGAATTGATTTCATGAATGGTGAAGTTTAGGATTGCTTATGTTATAAGAAATATTACCAAGACAATAAATCAAAACTTAGTTTTAAATTTGAATTTGAATTATCTTGTTGCCTTTATTTTTAATTTATGTACTTTGGCTGTTTGGCTTAATTTGGATTTTTAATATAAAATAATAGATATTGTCACTTTAAATTATTGCATGATAGTACCTTGAGAGCTTTGAACAATCACTTCACGTCCTGGTATTTCCGATTTAGGTTGGGGTGTGACACCAATTGCATCATTTGGACGGGTAAAAATCCAGGGAAACAATCTGTTACCTAACAGTTCTCTAACCGATTTAACCAAGAAGGAACTGGGGGTACTTCCTCCCCAAACCCACTTGTCTAAGATCGTCCGTAGTCTCGACGTTTTGCCGGTGTTTTAGGGTATAACGCCGGGGGCACACCTCCCCCCTGGTCCTTTTTGTACGACGTTTTTTCCGGCGTTTTCTACAAAACGCTTGCTTGGCACACTTTTTAAAGTGAAAGGAATAATTGATGGAAGATCTGTATGATGGTGTTAGAGGTGCAGATCTGGTGGCCGGTGGGTTTCATGGTGGCCGGAATAATTGGATTCCGTGATGGGTTTTGAGGTGCAGATCTGTATGATGGTGTTAGATGGAAGAACTGATGGTGAAGATCTATATGATGGGTTTTTAGGTGTAGATATGTATGATGGGGTTTTGATTAATGGTGAGTGTTAGGGCATGAATTTTATCCTGAGGATCCTTAATCCTTGACAATCTTATGGATAGATTATCCTTGAGATATGTATCAGGTTATAAAGGATCAACGACCCTCGGTGTTATTTGTTTACTAATGATTGCGTTAGTATGGTGATGTGTTAGACATGTATAACAACTCTGAGATCCAGTTTACTGTACGTTCCACTACGAGACATCTGTAACACATGGATGAGACTGAGTCTAAGCCAATGAAGAAGTAGCAGAGTGATAAAACCAATTGCTGAGTACTAAAAGACAAGATATGTTATTCTTGATGACGTGCCTTGCATCAATATCCTCATGAAGTATTCTCTAGCTGGAGTATGGATCCAGGATCCTTATTCAACATAGCTATTAATGGACGATTTCGTGTGAAGATTGATGTTTAAATAACCACAACGGCTCCT